>NC_135003.1:13120700-13430000 GCF_051020985.1 Nomia melanderi
AAAGGGTTAATCTCTACACGCTGTCGCCATAAAATAAAAAGAGAAGTCGGCGATCGTGACCGAAATCGTGTCTACACCAAGAATTATCCGGCCCGGCCATTCTTCCGAATACTTTCGTCGCTTCCTTTCAAAGCGTCCGGCAATTAAAGTTAAAATATTCGTGGGATACTCTCGATTTTACTAATTGGCCGCGGGAAAACGATAAACACGCGACGGGGACAGCCGAAACTAATGGCGTTGCGTAACGCCGAGAGAAATTTCGGTGAGACGTTCTGTCACGAGTTTAAAATAAATTACCGCGATGCAGGCCGATGACCTGGCCCGCCCAGCACGTGCAAAAATCTTTTTCTTCCTCTAGCGTCCCGCCACACGCGGAGCCAACGGCCATCGTAAGAAAACGATTCGGCCGCGAGGATTTCTAATTGGGAACACTTTAAACCCATCAGGAACACTCACCGCCTCGTCCCTAATTTATAGTCGCTGGAAAACTCTAATGTTCTCCGCTTCTACCCCTAACTCTTTATTACCCCTTCATTTTGCACTCTTAATTGTAAAACATCTTGTCTATTAACCCTTTCACCTGTAATACCGTGTCGGACCAGCGACGAAACTTTTCAACCGAATTCAACGGATCTAAATGTTACTTTATCATTTACTTTTATTTTAAATCGAGTATCGTTATCTTTAGCTTATAAAGCGGAAACAGGATAAGCGTCGAATTCTTTTTTTCTGATAAATTATGGGCGACATAGGAGCTTCTGGAAGAAATAGAATTAAGTTATGGAGGCAGATTTGTGATCCTTGGAAAAATTATGTTTCTGTATTGAAAAGTTTTAGATAGAATTCTGTTTATAGAGATTGTATTACTGCGAAACTGATCAAATTTGATTGAATTCTTTTGTTTCGGTTGTTATTGTAAATTTAAAGCGCGCGAGTACGTTGGAACTGAAATTATTTTCAAAATTGTAGGACGTTGAATATTTTGGAATTTTGTAAGCTTCAGAGAAATGTATTGATATTTCGACTTCGCGTTAAAAATCAACATGGTATTCGATGACTTTGCCGTGTATCACTCTTTTATACGTCTACGTTATTTTTGCTTCCGTTTAAATATTGCAATAGCATTCGTTCAGATCACTATCCGTGATGCGCATCGCGCGCTTTTGCGAGCATTCCATCCTAGAGTTCAATTTCAATTCGTTGTTGATAGAACTACGTAGGTTATTCGGCGCTGTATAAACCGTCCGTTTTGAAAACCTTCCTTTGCGACGACGATTTTTATTATTTTTTCTTTCCCGGAATATCTGAACGGATATCCATCGAAAAAAAACAATCTTCGAAAATGCAAGAGAAAATATGAATAGAAAATTGTTCTGTACTCGATTCAGAAATTTTAATCATTTGACAAGAAGTATTGAAATGTCGTTTTGTAATATTGAAAATCTAGAATAATCATAAAAATACAAAGCATCTCGTCGGAATAATTGAATTATTTTTAATGTATACTGAATGAATTATTTTAATGAATTATTTTAATGTATTTTTAATGTTAATCTTAAACTGTCCAGAATCAATGAATTTATATGAAACATTACTTGTCTATCAATCTTTAACTTCTAAAGTGAATGTAAATATAGAATAATCGTAAAATCCTTTTCTGTTTGTACTAAATTATTAACGATAAATTAACTTTATGGAGCATAGCAAACGATATCGTAACCCTTTCACTTATAAAATCGTGTCAGACTCGTAACGCAATATCTGAATCGAATGCAACAAATCTAAATATCATCTATTTTTATTTCAAATCAAGTATTACTTGTCTATTACCAATCGTTAACATCCAAAGTGAATATGAATCCAGAAAAATCGTCAAATTCTTTTCCCTTTCTACTAAGTTATTATAAAGTAACTTTATGGAACATAGCGAAATAAACCGTATTAGCCCGTTCACCTATGATATCATGTCAATCGCATCAAAATGTTCGAATGAAATGCAACGAATCTAAATATTATATCATTTATGTCTATTTCAAATTAAACATTACTCGTCTATTATCAATCTTCTTCCAAAGTGAATACAAACCCGGAATAATCGTCAAATTCTCTTTTCCCACTGGACTATTAACGATGAATTAGCTTTATGAAGCACGACGAAAGAAATCAGGATAACTGGTTAATTCGAATAACGCGAATCTTGCAGGATCGTTATCGAAGCGGATCGTAAACGGACGCGAATGGAGGCGTTAATGCAATTTAATTTCGAGATAATTTCCCCGGCGAAGTCGGGCAAGACACTCCATTGTTCGATATCGTTTAATCGCCCGCGTAAAACGTGTCTCACGCGTGTCGGGGTTCATGAATGCACCAGCAACAATAATAGCAACGCTCTCCCGCTGGGTGGGACAGCGAGTGCACTTAGAATCGCAGCGGTCGTACTTGTTGATGTTTTAACAACCCCACGCGCAAAAACGGGAGACAGAGAGCAGGCACACTTTTAACCCCGCCCGATACCATCGACGTTTCTGCGGTTTTCAGCGAAACCGGCGGACTAATTGCGCGTGAAATCCTATTGTTTGCGGTGGAAACATTAATTACAAGATCCACCCGACTTCTTCCATTCGTTTTTTCCGACGCTGCGGTTCGCTGACTCTCGTTTTAAAAACCGGCGATGATTAATCCGTGTTTCGTCTCACTTTCGTGAAACATTCGCGGTCGCTCCGTAATTAAAATTCACGAAAATCCGAAAATATCGAAACGTCGACTTAACCGCATTGGATTCGGAGCGAGTCGATTGAGAAGTTGACCGGGCAGTGGAACAGATAATTATTCTTTCAGAGGTACTACGAATATTCATTTACCAAGGCTTCGATAGATTTAAGTGTTACCTTGCGGAAATTAGTTGCCTTCTCGATAAGTACAAAAGAAAGCAGGAATAAGTTATTCCGAGTGACGAACTTGAAACTGTCCTTGTCGATTGTTATAACAATCGCAATGATGCGAACGTGTGAATCATTAGGATTAATCTAATCGTGCTTCCTTACACTTCTATCTAATCAACAAGAAACTGATAATAAAGTAAAATCACAATATTAACCCTTTCTACAAAAGGTTTTGTATAGTTCAAAGAAATCTAATCTAAAATCTAAACACTTTAGTATCATAAAACGATTACAAAGGTCACGCACGGCAAGTTCGATGCCATCAAAACCGACAGTGAGTGGAACAAGTAACCAACGGTTGAATCCAGAGGAATAAAGCAACGTAATGGCAACGTGAATGGTGTATCCAAGGCAAGTATCTGCTAATTACGTAGCGAAACTTTCGAAATTGACTTTACCAGCTGAAACGGGCGAAACCGCCGAATCGGCCACCGGCGGACTATAAAGGGCTAATTGAATAACGCGACTAGCAACGCATCATCGACGCGAAGGGACCGACGCGCTTTCGACGCGGCCGGTATACCCAGAAACACGGCCGCGGGGCGAAATAGCCTTCCCCGCGATAATTACCGCTAGCACATTTCGTTGGGCCGAATGGACCGGTCAGTATCGAATTCGTTGCCCGGAGGTTTCGTGCAAGCTGCACTTTCGAGAGGAGCATCGAACAGCATTACAAATTGCAATGCACGCACAGGCCTTATACGGATGCGAGAAAGCGGCCTCTCTGGCTTCGCCTCGCCTCGCCTCGCCCCCCCACGCACCCCCCGCCAACCCCTGTCCACCGCCTCCTTCTCAGCCGTTAACCCTCCTGATCCGGACCGTGGAACCCGGTCCTGGACATCAAACAGGACCAGATATGCTGTTACAGCGTTGAACTGGTATATGTATGTATACAGGGTGAGTCTTCTAACGCGACGCACGGTGCGGCCGTCTGTCGGCAAAACCCCAAAATTTCACCACTCGGATAACGAAAATTGAAGGTTACCTATGTGCTAAGTAGTTTCTGCTTACGAAATGATTTTTACTTGGAGAATAAGAATTTTGTGTGAATCAATTCTGTTTCTTTGGTTATTTGAACGGTGGAATCGAAACGGAAGATGCTCCTAACCGTAGTCTAACACATAAAATCCCGAAATTGGACCACTCGGATAACGAAAATTGAAGGTTACCTATGTGGCAAGTAGTTCCTCCTTACGAAATGATTTTTACTTGGAAAATAAGAATTTTGTGTGAATCGATTCTGTTTCTTTAGTTATTTGAACGGTGGAATCGAAACGGAAGATGCTCCTAACAGTAGTCTAACACATAAAACCCCGAAATTGGACCACTCGGATAACGAAAATTGAAGGCTACCTATGTGGCAAGTAGTTCCTGCTTACGAAATGATTTTTACTTGGAAAATAAGAATTTTGTGTGAATCGATTCTGTTTCTTTGGTTATTTGAACGGTGGAATCGAAACGGAAGATGCTCCTAACAGTAGTATAACACATGAAACCCCAAAATTGGACCACTCGGATAACGAAAATTGAAGGCTACCTATGTGGCAAGTAGTTCCTGCTTACGAAATGATTTTTACTTGGAAAATAAGAATTTTGTGTGAATCGATTCTGTTTCTTTGGTTATTTGAACGGTGGAATCGAAACGGAAGATATTTATTGTCGTTGGAAGAGATTTGTAATATCCTCGTGACGCGAGGAAGCGTGTAATTAATGTATGCGATATGAAAATATTGATGATGTGAGATTGTGTAGAAATCCGCGGAATAGTTGGAAATTTATTGAAATAGACAAAATTGCGTGAAACATGTTTTCGAAGTAGCGAATTGTTCCGGAGATAATCGCGTTTGTAGATTAATATGGGACACCCTGTACATATGCACTTATACTTCTGTGCATTATAGGCGTGTGTATGTGAAGCTGCATAACTGTTCTCTGTCTTTGTGGACCAGGTGCAATCGACAGGTCACTGCGACCGAGAAATTCATTCATTTATCGGTAACCGTGCGATCGAAAATAGATATTCTTCGGAGAAGTTTTATTGGGACTGATTGATGTTATGATTATCGTTGTATCGGATTTCTTGGGTAGGATTTATACGGGTGTCGAATAAATTTGATATGGTACGTGCTAATAAAATGAAAAATGGAACGGATATTCGTGGGGAGACGTTCTATCGAAATTGGTTAAACTGTTATCATTACTGATGTGTTATTTTGTTTGTGCAGTGCTTATATAACGTGCAGAGCGAGTCAGCTGAGGCTGAAGCCTAAAATATCTACGAGAAAATTTGCAAAAAAGAGAAACACGAGAAGATTTGTAAAACAGTCGATGCGAATATTGTGTTGAAAGACAAAGCTCTTTGAACACTGAACCTTCTGAAATGTTATTTCAGCCTGCAGAAAATAGTATTAACATCTAAAATACAGTTCGAGCGATGCTTTAATTTCAGTATGGATAATCTGGTTTGCAAACGTAAATTATATAATATCGCATTACAATATCGAAATTAATATTTTCCGAATGTATCAGTGTATTGATTTCAGAATGTATTGAGTGAAATGTAATATTATTCCCGACAGTAAATATCAAAAATAATTGTTGATTTGAAATTGTGAATGTATCTTTGGAAATAAAATTAATTCATTTGTCGGGCGGGATTGTTAAGATCGCGTTTAAAAATATAACTTTATTTGCGAGATAATAAAATATTATTCGGCTGAATGAGAATACAATTGATTTGAATGAAAGGTAGATTTGCTCCATCAAATATTACGGTGTCTTTTACTATAATATTCATTCATCTCCTTAATTTCATTTTCCGTCATTAAATTATCATAATCGCCTTTATGCTCGAAGCGAATTCAAAAATTAATTGATCTTCCCCGTGAACAATAGATGAGACAAGAGAGCCGAGGAACAATCGAGGAATTCGGAGTCGAAAAGACAATAGAGAACGAAGTTAAATAGATTCGTGCCCGCTTCGCGAAGCTTTTCTATTCTTACGACGGAACGTCAAGAGGGTGAACCTACGCAAGAACTTCGCCAGGATTAGATACCGACTATTTTCGGTTTGTTTCTCGTACTTTGTCTTTTATTCCTCATATTTTCTATTTTCTTTGCTCGGTATCCTTTCCTCGTCGAACGTTCTTTTCCTGTAAAGAGCAACCTAACACAGCATTAAATATTAAATTGAACAACGATACTCGTAAAGGTTTTCAATAAAATCATCTTAATATACAAATCAATCTTCAATTTATACGAACAATCTGCAATCAATTTATTTATAATCACGCTGATACGAGGACGAACCTAAATGATTCCAGATATCCAGAATTTGCTTAAGTTTTTCAGACAAATTAACGTTAAACCTACCGAGCACTTGAATTAACTTCTCGAAACTTCGTAGAAGCTACAATCGTGCGTTTATTAAAATTTTCCTTATATTTCAGTTTATATATTACCGAATCATCTTTTTCGATAATTTCTCGAAGAAACGTCTGTCGCTCGATAATTGAGTCGCTCAGAAGCCAACGCAGTTAAATCCAGAAAAGAAAAATTGCGAAAAATGTCTCAGTTTCTGAAATTATTATACGACTTATTCAGAAGCTTTGAAAAGGACTTTGTAACCTGGAAGAAATGAGGAAACGAGTAAATCCTTCAAAGGAATATTATTCGTTCCATTAAAATTGACAAGGATCGGAGAATATGAGAAAATCGATTTAACCGGATTGACTTCTGAGCGACTCGATTGTAAAAGATGAAGCATGGTGGTTTTAGTGTTAAAATAAACTGAAATGGAACAAAAACAATAGCGCGAAGCCGCGTATTCGAGTCTTCTGCTCCGCGAGACCATATCGGAAAACAATAGCCGACCACTCTTTCTCAGTTTTTATCGGGATAAAACGGGTCCCGGTTTCTCGCGAGAATTCCTCGGAATTCTCCGTGCCCCGGCGTTCAATCAGGGAAATATGGCGAACGCGGTGCGCACGCACCGGTCAAATTCGCTGGCCCGACCGCTTCTTATTCCGTGGAACGTCGCTGTTTCATCGTCGCCGTCCGCGAATTTAAATTTACCTCGACCGCCGGTTCACCGAGAGCATTTCGCGAAATTCAGACGAAGACCAGTGCCATTTTTACGTCGTATCGGGAAACGAATCGGTGGAAAGAGAGCGGCCGGGAGGCAACGGGAAGAAAGGGGATGAAAATGGAATGGGGGAATGCGCGGTTGCGCGCGTACACCAGGTTTTAAAAAAATGAGTCCGATATTTAATGGGATTACGGTAGTCGCCGGGAGAAGCGAAAAGCGTCTCGATGAAAGATCAGTTTTTATTGTCCATTGAAATTCTATGCTGTAAATAAATCTCTGTTTCCGTTGAATTTCAAGGTTATTTAAAACGGCCGATGGATGCTTCAACGCACTGATCGTCAAAATGGTACTATTACAACTGAGAAATCATGAATTTTACAAGTTCATTCGAGAGAATCGATTTTTTATTTTATATTAAAATTTGTATTATCTTAATTATGATAACATGACGATTAAGCTTGATCTATGATTATAGCTTGGACTGTTTTGAATAATTAAATTAAGAAACGCTCCTATATATCAACAACAAAATTGAATAAATGACCATATTAATTTCAATGTATGAAATTAATTCAGAACATTACATATGACGTCCGTTAAATATCAATGAAACTTAGAAATAGCCATGTTAATTTCACTGCACAAAATTAATTCAGAATATCACGCGTAACGTCCAGTAAATATCGGATTCTGCCTTTGAAACGCCCTGTACGCGTATGCGGGGGTAGCAAAGGAAGAAAGGGTAAAAGCAGCAGGGGACGGAACAAGTAAAAACTTCGAAAGCTGCAACGCGAGCTGAACGTGTCTGGAAAGAAGAGAGAAACGGAGGGAAAAGGGAGAGAAAGCCGAGGGCGGACTTAGAAATAGGAAGAAAAGGGGGTGGAAAATCCGCCAGCGACGTTACCAGCTCAAAGAGTGTTGCCGGCTATCGCGGGCTCGATTCGTATTTAGCCCATTCCTTTCCCGCCAAGACGCCTCAAAGCCTTTCAGCTTGCGATTTCCCTGAAATCTTAGAATTACGCGGCTGCGCACGCTCCACTGGATAACCGAGTCTGGAGGAATCCTATTCGCGAACTTGAAAAATTCAGGATTTCGAGGCTCTAATGAGAAATCAGACTTTTCCGGAAGTAACTTCGCGACTTGCGCTATTTACATATTCTCCACTTTTCATTTTACGAGTTAACCGATTTAATTAACGACTGTCTAGCATAAAAGATTCGATGATTCTCTTATATGGAAGCAAGCGGTGACTAACAAGGATCTAACGTGAACTGATCAGATAACATAACGTTTACTCTATCACTATTGATAATAGATATTTATTTTCAATTTCATCGGATTAAATAGTATTTATTGATAATGAATAAGTTGAACGCGATACGAAGCAAGATAAATGATCGAAAATAGCCTGAAATCGCGTCTGCCAGATGTCAGAAAAATCCTGAGATATTACAGAAAACCATACTATTCGACAAATTACCATATTTTCGAAAAGCGAAATATTCATGGGACAATTTCCACCGAACTCCCTGTCCGTTCCATCAAATTATTTTCACTTTATAAACGGACTTCCGTTGCATTCTGGGAAGAAATCTTTAAATTTCCATTCTCGTGAAATTTAAATGATATCGGGCGGAGAACAGTCCCGGCGAAAAAATTGAAAGAATAACGTGGACCGAGCGGTGAAAGGAGGAAACTGGGAGAAGAAAGAAGAAGTTTGTGTGTAGATACGCTCGATTTTTCCAATTTAAGGAACGGTTTCATTCCGTTTTATTTTCGAGCCGCGAGCGAAATTCTCGGCTCGCCGCGTTCTATCGAGTCCCCGTAATGTGTTTTCATGAACTCCGCGAGAGATAAGGCTCTGTATCAAATAACGCGGGCATAATAACACACCCCGAGCATCGACGAGAATTCAACTATTTATTTTGATTTATCAGGCGCATCGATCTCGCAATATTCACGCGTACGGAGCCGATTGTTTCCACAAACTTTTCCTTCGGGAAACAATCCCTAGGGAAATATTCCGCGGGAATTTATTAGAAACCAATAAAAACCTCTTCTTCGTTCGTCTCTTTACGATCTCGCCGTTGTTAAGAGATCGTATTTTAATCGAGAAATGAAAAATTATGAAAACACTCGGTATCATCGAGTCTCGGCTGAATCTTTCGCAACACCGTGAATGAAACTCACTCGGCGTTGAGCACCTTTCACTCTGTAAAATTCTGACGTTTAAAGGATAATTACTTTATAATTACAAGTCTCGTTTCGAGGCATATTTTAAGAAATGTCTCTTTAGCATAGAATGCTCGAGGATGATTATCGGAATGGGGTCGTACGGGTATGGAAAAACTTCATTTATGTAAATACGTGGAACGGACGCGGCTGCTTTTTCGTTTGTGAAATTATTATTCGCGCGGACGTTTCGACGGGGAGTTGTGGATGGAATTTTACGTGTGCTTTTTACATAATCACATAAATAAATGAGGAGATACATAAATACGTCGGGGACTACAGCTGGGTCAGAATGGCTCTGCGTTTAATGGTAACCGCGTTCTCCTGTGTGCTCTTCAACAGCGATGCGAATATTTATTTTTTCGTGAACGAGATAAACGTGACACTCGGAAATTTTTATTCGAACGAAAGGCATCAATGTGATTCGTCTATAGCTTTGATAACAATAAAATATCAAATGAAATTCTCCTGTTACAGAATATTCTATCAGATTCGCATCGAACATTTCGAATAGAATTTGCGGAACGTTATTCGCAATTCTTCTGAGTTCAAAGTAATGAATCAATTAAGCTGTAAATAATTATTCTTTTAAAGTTGAAGATATAGCATCGAATATTTATATTCAATCACGAAACGAAATATCTGTGTGAAATAGGTGAAAACAAAATTCTTCGCGCGATAGTGCCACATCTCCGAGTTGATTCACGGCGCGAGAGATTAATGAAAACAACTGTACAATTAAGGTAAGCAAGTGCATCAGTTGATACGTCGAGAGAATGGAACAGAGAGAACAACGAAGGAACATCGGGCGACGGAACCGACGAAACGAGCGGAAAAAGGAAGGAGAAAAGCGTACGCACGTGCCCACGAAAAGAGGGAAAAAGTGGATGTTCCAGTTGGCACGTAAAAATAGTAACCGAGCGGTTGAGTTTTGCCAATTTAAGAAACTGTCTCGCACAATCCCATTTCTGGAGCTCTCAGCGAGGCTACAAAATACCCCATTCTGGCAATCTGTCGTTGCCGCCCTCATTTCTTATTCTACCCTCGGTTCGTCAGTCAAAAGAGCCATCTTTCGACCGACTTTCTTGTTAATATGGATTTATGCACGTTTTACTGTCACGCCTCGCGTCCGACTTTCAAGTAAATCATTTTACATTATCACTTTGTGCTCTGCTTTTGAATAATTCTCTAATTTCAATATATTAGCTCGCTTAGGATTATTCGAATAACCTCGTAACATTTCTCTTGGAACGCAACGATTAAACGTCGCGATTTATAAAATTACTTTTCTGATTTTTGCACATTTTAATTGGGATAAACAATATTCTTTTCAGTTAATAAAGGATTTACTTGTTTCTTCGTTTCTTCTAGGTCGCGAAGTCCTTTTTATAACTTCTGAATATGTTGTAGAATAAGTATGTATTAAAAAAACATTAATTTTCTGGGCTTAACTGCATTGGCTTCTGAGCGACTCGTATAGGTTTAAAAGGTTCTTTTGTTAACGTGCATTTCTTGTCTGCAAAAGCTTGTACTCTTTTGTACGATGAAGTTTCTAATGTTTTTAAACGCGTTGGAGGAATAAAGCTGTGCACTTTCCTTAAAGGGGTAAATAAGCAAAAAGTGTTTTTATCTCGAAAATGATTCATTCCCAGTACTGTGTTTGTATAACTCCTTTTTATCTTCGGAATGAATTGTTACTCATGCCTGTGTAAAGAAGCTAAACCAGCATAACAAAAACAGTATAAAATAAAAAAATATATACATATACCATAAAAATATATAATAACCATTTTAAAGAGTACTTATTCCAATGCATCATTCGTTGCACAACGTTTATTGATCAAACGACGAAACTTTCTTTTTAATTATTTTTTTATGATTGACTTACCCCTGAGTGCATCCGCCGTTGTTGCCAAAAGGCCCTGCAGACTTCTACTGTGGTGATGAATCAAATCGTGAAAATCTTGCCTGGCTTGGTGTCTCAGCTGTTCTTCGGTGTCTTGATTGCAGCAGAAACCATTGCACGTTGCTGAAATTGCAATAAACATTTGAATATATACACGAGGGAATTCTCATTTTATACATTTCAAATATGAAAAATCAAAAGCTAATGAACCGCTTCAACAGTAACATCTTCCAAAATGAAGAAACCGGCGTCACTTAACACATTGCGTACTGAAGTCATCATTATACATAGAAAAACTCAGATATATTATTATGTGATATATTTTAAATAGATAATCAATTCGAATCAAATTTTATATTTTTTCAATGCTGTGGTAATTAGCACAGTTGCATAGCTAAGTGTCTTTATATAAAAACGAGATTTCTCATTAGCAGTGCGCAATGTGTTAACCTTTAGCACTGCATGTTGTTTTGTAATCTATCAGCAACTGCAACTAATTTTATAATATTCCTAGCGAAAATGAGAACTGCCATAACATTTCTTCGATCTTTTATTTTCCCTCTCAGTGCAAAATTTGTATATGTGGAGAATCTTTCTTAAAGAAAAAATTCCTTTAAGATTCATTAAAATATTTAATATTATAACTGCTGCAGTATCCTAGCCTACAGAGTTCAAAAGTTTAATTCACCCAATGAACATCTCAAACCGACAAACGAGAACCTCCCGCAATCCACTCAAACGATCCATCGAAAAAACCACAGCCGCAATCAATAGAATCCACTAAACTCCCCCATTCGGGCACACTAATGTCGGCCATTGCCAAAACGACATATATCCCAGTCCTAGAATTCCAACGAATAAAGTTTGATGTCTCCGGAACGCGAGGTCCGACGATTCCGTTATAAAACGTTAATCGATCGAGCCAGCGGCGCGGCGTCGAGGAAGGAACGATCGCAATAATCGTTCCGAGCGTCGTTCCTTTTTTTACCAGCGGAGACCGTCGTTACACGAAAACGCGAGAAACGGGCGTGGGAGTGGGCCAAGGAAGAAAACGCGTCTCGTCGGCGGGCACAATTACGGCGGACGAAGACGATTGCCCGATAAAATACGATGGACTGGCGTCTAGTATGTCGCGGCCGGGTCACGGACGAACAAATAGAACGAGGCTAACGGGACTCTCTCTCTTTCTCGAGGAGTCCTGGCGACTCGTTTCAATAGGTCCTTTTGGCCCCGTTCTAACGTTCCATCCGACTCCTATTCGCCGCCGATCACCGGGGTCCTTACTGCAATCGTACGTGTGCCCCATTTCGCCGAACGTATGGCGCGCGGACGCGATTTGCTTACCTGCACACGAAGCTTTTCCACGGTCACGAGTTACTCTCGGCCCTTGTAATATCCAGTCGGATCGGCGATAGAATTTTCAACGGAACACGACCGACTCAACGCGGAAACTACCGGACAGGTCAGATCGACCTAGAATCTTTATTTTGCGAGCATTTCAATTACGACGACGTTTTTAACACTAACTACCGAGCATTTAATACGATTAATACGCAATTCCTATAAAAATTCTAACGATAGATTATTTTCAGTTTCTTCAGACATTCATTATAGTACTCGAATGAAACTATTTATTTTCAAAGTCATTTCGAACATTCAATGCTTCGAAGATATCAATAATTGCTAAACGAAAAAGTCGAAACCAGTTTTGACTGGTTCTAGTGTTAAACGTGGATACAGAACAAGCATCGAATTCTTTCTTTAAATTATTCATTCGATTATTATCGTTTAATGGTTAATGATAAAGTAATCGTAACACAGTTCTGATAGAAATCATCGGACGAAGGGCTAATGTTTAAAAAGAAACAGATAGAAAAATAATTGTTTCCCTCTGTATTGTTGCTTTTCTACTTCTACTATTATTCTGGAACAAATAGACGAATTATTTTTCTATCAAATGTCTATTTGTTCGACAATTTCGGACGACTTCGCAGCGACGACCGGTTAAAAAAGACACTAGGCCCTCGGTGGCCGCGGATTAAAAATTCCGTAAGCGGTGCACGAATGTTTCCGATTCGACGTGATGTTTACGGAATATGGAGGATCAAGCCCACGAGGGTTGGGCTGTATCGATCACACCGATGCGGAGTTTTATGCAAATTTCTTGGATTGGCCGGATGATTTGTTATTGTCACGGTTTTTCGGCGGATCGCGGACTGTCCGTTACGTAAATGGATATTATTTTTGGGTGATGGATTTTGTTTGCCAGCGTGTTATCTTTTAGGAGAATCTGATGGAACGGTGACCCAGATTTTAATGCTGCGTACTGGGAAAATGTTGATTGCTGCGAGCAGAAACGAATAGTTCCATGGAAATTGAAACTGGACAGAAATGAATTTTTCAACGGAGATTCCAGTTGCGTCGACCTTTAAAATCGAGTTAGGCGGATGGATTTTTTCTTTATCGAAAAATCGAAAAATCAGCTCAGAATATACGACTGAATTTGGAAAATAATTTCAAGTAAAAATTCCCCTGTCTTTCGGTAGAGGCATCGTTGAACAGTCCGCTGCAAGAAATTTCGTTGCGTCACCTAACATTAGAAACGTTATGCAAGCATTCGATCCACGGGGTTCGACAATTCGAAAAATTCTATCAACGCCTAAACACCTGCAGCCTATTGATCACTGACGTAACGTATTTCGATCGCTATTGGTTCTGTCGCAATTATACAACCGGTACAGCCAGGCCATAAAATCTTTTATTCGTAATCCCCCGACTTTTAGCACCTCCGACGCAGACTTTTCATCCGGTAAACTATGCAATAAGTATACTCGTTCTTAAAAATCGAGCGTGTCAATATATTAACCTCTTACGATCGGCGCCGCCATGGTGGCGACATTTAACATTTCTTTTCAAAATCGGTGTCGCCAGTATGGCATTATCATTTTTCTGAGTACACTGTTATTTTACGAAATATATTCACTTCAAAAAATAATCTATATTTTTCAATATTCACATTCATGAATCCCATATAGAAAAATAATCTTGAAAACATACAGACTAGATGGTACTGCCACTAAGAAAATGTGCCGATCGTAAAGGGTTAAACTCGCAGACACAGCGGCGCAGTAAAGATGATCGTTACGGGAAGTCTAATAAGAAAATGACCGTGATTAGTGTAACAGACGCATAAAAAGACAGCGCTGCGAACGAACAGTTACATTTGCATTGTAAATTATGAGGTTATTATATAAAATCGCGAAAGGTGACAGGTGGAACGCTGCAACGGTTCGCTTCTCGCGCGTAAAGGCGTTCGCCGCTAATAGGAAATGAAAATGACAAGAGACAGAGATACGAAAATTGATAAGATAACAGACCAGGCTTTCAACAATACAAGAATACCCTATCCTCGCGAGATTATACGTATAAATAACGTTAAACTTTTGCTTGGCAGACTTCTTGATTAAACAAGATAATTACTTGTGACGGAACAATCTCGAGTTCTAATCTCGCTGCAGCATTCTTTTAAAAAGAAGAGCAAACAAGTAAACTTGTGATTGTTACTTGTAACGCTAGAACATCCAAGCGAGTCGTATGTCAACTCTTAAGAAAAGCGCGACAATTGCATCGGTTGCGAGAAGCGTCATTGATATTTCACCGGAAAACAATGAACACTCGCTGAGGATACGCTCGAGTGCAAAGGGTTAATTAACGAAAGTATCACGTGCAACGAGAACTTTCGTCGCGCGGAAAATCGGCGCGATTCGCGAGATTCTCGGCTCGAGTTGAACAAACGTTGAGCAGAGATACAATATCGCAGCTTCTTTTTATCGGGCGATTGCATCTGTTCAGCGCACCGATAAAAAAAATGTAGCACATCGCACGAGGATACAAATTACCTCACGCGTCAAGATGCGACCGCTTCTTCTGCAGTTTCATATAATGCCACTTGAGCCGCGTTGCGACGAACATCACGTAACAGAAGTTAAAAAACTGACTGACGCTTATTATCGGTAATAAGTGCACGACATTGGACGGACGAGGTATCGCACTGAAATAGTTACTTAAACAATTCTTATCGAGCAAACGGATACTTCCTATACAACGAGAACACGAAAGATCTGATTTAAACCGGCTACCTTCGGAGGATGTGACTGGCATGCGTAATAAACCGCGACACTTTGTGCAATAATGCTTAAGAATCTCTAGAGAAACTTGCGAATGAGTTTATTCGTCATTTGCTGAAAGGAAGGAAGTAAAATTTGATTCAGTCTCGAGGAATTCATCTATCAACGTGTACATTTGCGAGAATATCGATGTATTAACGATCACAACAGTACGAATAATTAAAAACGATCATTTACGCTGATGTGCAAACTGAGTAGATTAGATTGTAAAGATCGTACACCCATAAAGCTGAGAAGTGTTCGATTATCTCGTACAATTTCCTATAACGTAAATATCGAATGATAAAAAGAACCTCCCGACGCGGCGACGGTCATCAATTATTCCTCGGCATTCATATTTTTACCGAGCAATCTGCAACAACCCTCCCACGCAATCCTCGTAAAAACATTATCTCGCTAAAAGATAATTATCCGAAAAAAATGAGATTCACAACCGAAGTCTTGCAATCTTCGATTTTCATCTGACATGTATAAACGATCATTAAATTCCTCGAGCCACGTTGCAAAATAATTGTTGCTCGCTGACCTGGTTCGACGTCGTCTTCGTCCGTTCTCGTCGCTTTTCCATCTATATCTCGGATATAATTTCACCCTTTGCGCGTGGATACGCCGCGATAAAAAAAAAAGGAAAAAAAAGAAAAGAACAAAGAGCGAAAACCTTTAGCCGTGAGAACGAAGCCGTTTCAAAGTCTCGCGATGAACCGCACCACACCCTGACGCATCGTAAACCGTTCGAGACATTCTCGCTGTGTCGGTCCCTTTTATTCTCCTTTTTTTTCCTCCTCTTTCTATCTTTATTCCGTGGCGCCTCCGTCATTTCGAATGATTCAAGACGGACCTCGTCGCACAGGTACAAGGATCCTCGTCCTCGCAGCATTAAAGAGAACCGATATGTATCTACGTGTACAGGGTGTCCGAAAATAATGTTCGCTCTCGACACCTCGGCGAGTCTTTATACCGTAATTAACTAACAGGAAGTAACTAAGTTATCTGAATTGATTTTTCTCTCAAAAATTTTGAAGACAGATTATTCATTGCGATGTAGTTTGTATTACATATATATTTTTAACCCTTTGAACTCTGTGGGCTCGAATATTGCACCAGTTATAATATTAAGTATTTAATAAAATATTTAATATAAAATTAAAATAAAATTATTAGATTTTCCGCACATCCAAATTTTGTACTGAGAAGGAAAATAAAAAATCGAAGGAATGTTATAGCATTTTTCATTTTCACTAGAGATACCATAAAAACTAGTTGCAGTTGCTGATAAATTACAAAACCATGTGGAGTGCTCAGGGTTAATAGGTGAATTTCTGGTTGAAATAGATAAACATATTTCTGATTAAGATTTCTAGTGAAAATTTCGAATTAAACGCAATTCTCGGTTAAAACAGATGGAACTTATTAAAATAGAAACGGAAGTGTTCTCGCAGATAATTGCCTATTAAAGATCATTCGGGTAATACGATTTAGGCGATAAAACAAAGGATCAAGCTGCATAAAGTGATTTCGTAATAAAATAAATATATTCAGTTCTGTACGTAAATCGGTTTGAAATTGTCTCCCTCGCACACGGCTGTATCATTAAGGGTTAAACGCAACGCTGGATAGGTAACTCGAAACGAAATACTTCCCAGATTGAATTAAATGTTTCCCAGAGTCCCTTTTATTCGAATGTTTTACGAAGCTCAACGTTAAAGAAAAGTACATAATTTCCTGGATTTTATGCCCGCGGGGTACAAAACCAGACACCTATAAATACACTCCAAGTAAATGGTTCTGGTTTTGTTTGCGCGGCGAAATATTTGTACTGGCAACTCGGACTACGTTAATGTTGACAAGCGCAAACACAAATAGAAATATTTAACCGCGGAAGAACCTACGAAGTTGAAACTTCGTCGGAAGAAAGCGGAAAGTCGCTGGGAAAAGAATCGAAGTTGTTAGCGGAAGACGTCCTCGAAACGAGGAACTGCATTAGCAGAGGATGTCGACGTCGCAGAAGTACAGCTTGCGATAATTTACAAGATCTTCGCGCTACTTTGAAAAACAGCTCGAGAAAATGGCTGCGGAAACGAGAACTGAAGAGTAACAAAACTTCGTACGTTCGTGTACTTTCGAAGCAAATAATTCCTTCAACGCTTCGACTGCTACATCGGCTACATTCGAGTGACACCGTGCTTTACGTTAACTTAAACATTCGTTTCCTCGATGATATATCGATCGAATAGAATTTGATTGGATGTATGAGGTATAAGAGAGATAAAAGAGATGGTAGATGTTTTAGTTTCTGCTTTATTAAGAAAACTGTTTCAACTGCATATGAATTTTATTGAGTTTACGTAGCAGCCAAAGTGTCACTTCCAATTTAAAATTGACTTTAAGGTAAGAAGACGTAATTAGACGTGAGATCAGTGATTTTACAGTTAGAAGTACTTTTCTAATAACAAAGATAAGTCCTGCGATGAGTGATCATTGCAATTGGTATATTCATTAGCAAAATACATTTCGCTGGAATGTAATTAACTCTCAAGTTATAGAGTATATAAACATTGTTACAGCTACTTAAAGGATCATTTTTATAATCATCGATAATTGCATGAAATCTTGGAATTCTGCTAAAAATTCTTTAGAACTTTCAATAATTGTTACTAATGATTATATTATTGAACAGGGTGGTCTATGCGATCGAGGCCAAGAAAATCAGAAAAGTGAATGCGAAACTATTTCGACGATTCCATTTCGGTGGTCCACTCTGTATATTCCCAAACTTTGAGCATTCGAAACGTCAGGTAGAGAAGTAGGCGTAAAGAGAGTCATCTGAAACAACCAAGATGCGGGAGGTCTCCCAAGATGATTCTTTCATTGACTTCGCCGTAAACGCATAGGCGCAGTGAGTCACACGTGAAATACTTCCTAACAAGGACAAATAGCGAGCACGTACCTTCTTAACAATTACGCTAATAAATTTAAAGATTATTTTTTAAAGATCGCACAACGACGATGATTACCGATAAATTCAATAAAGTAATGAATTTCGTGAGCGTCCGTTTAATCTGTGTCCCGATTAACTTCCACTACGATATTTCGTCTATTGACAATCCCAATTACGGTTAATGTTATTTCCGATGAATTACGCCGCCGCTTTTGTACGAATATACCAGGATTAATAGATAGTAGACGGGTTGTAATTATAGGCTGGTCGCGGCGAACGATTCGAGAGATCAATATTTTCTACGAGCCCGTAATCCTTTCAAAGGAGCTTGATTAAAAATTCCCCAAATTCTACGAAACATAAAGCACAGGTGGAATGTGATATGGACGAATTGGTATTTTGATTGCATTTTTAAAGACGCGACGTGAATACTGAATGACCAAACTGTAACAGCAAATGGAACTTCCAAAAATATGGAAAGCGACTTGTTCGCAATTCATGTAATACGTAAAATATTTTAAAGAATAAATCAGAACGTCGGACTAACTCGATTTCAAAAGTTACCGCAAGAACAAACTTCTTCGAATAAGACAATTAATTATTTATACTAATATAAGCACGACATGTAAACCATTCTGTAGACTAACGTATCAACCTATTACTCTAATATATATAATATTTTAAACCTAAAAATAAAATTCCACTAATCTAAAACGAATAAACTGATAAAAATATTTACGTTACCACAGAAAGAACCTTTAATCGATTATACCTTGCTCACTATAACTTCCACATCGATTACGTTATACTTATCAATAAACCGTACAAACTACTTTTCAAACTGAAACAAAGCATCGCTAATAACACGTTAAATGCCGTGTCGGTCACCGATGACGCTACTGAATTGCTCGAAGAAAATTACAATGTGCAAGATGACTGTTGACTAAAAATACTCCACGACATAAATAAGTTAACAATAGTGTAAGAATTCTCCAAGTAATTAATAACCGTTCCTATTCACCTTTTCTACGAAGCAACAAATCACGAGTAGAACGTTCAAGATTCTCCTAACGCTTAGCGTGTTAACACTAGAACTACTAGATAAGTCAAAATCTCCCATCTGGAAGTTCTCACTTCACAATTATCAAAACAATAAAGACGCTTTTGTGAAAAATTACAAAGCAGATCGTTGCATTTGTATAGTTACATCGGTACGAGGCGTTTCAAACCCCTTAAAACACGTTTTCTCGATATTTTTCAGACACCATGGAAAAATCACTTTAATAACCCAGTAGTTTCAGTTTTAACCCTTTGCGGACGAATATCGACATTTCGATCAGATGAAATTTTCATATTTGGAACACCAAGTTGCAAACGAACGATTTTCTACTATTGTTTAAGCGTTCGATGTATAATTTAGCTTCATGCGTTGCAAGCTTTGTATACTTTAAAAAGTCTTCGTCCACAAAGGGTGAACACACCCCTACGCCTCGAACTTCAACATCGTTAACGAACAAAAACCATTATTCACCGGTCCCGTGGACAGAAAACGAACGATCGGTTGCTAATCGGCTCATTTGCCTTATGCAATGATTTCCCAGAACCGAGAACCAAAAGATAGTCACCGACAGACAATATGTTAATGCATAATGCAGTTGCGGTCGCGTTATCTTCGGCGGGAGAAACGCCGATCCCCCGATCCCCCGAGAAATCGAACACCTTTTTCCCAATGCCGTGAAGCGTTCCATAAAACCGGCGTGGAATCGTAAAGTTTCTGTCACGGGAGACACCATCGTCCCGGTGTCCTTCCCTTTTTGCCCCTCCGTGATCCTTTTGTATTCCTCGCGAGGAGCGTCTTGACCGGGCAGGAGGTAAATACCTACATACATAGCGCCACAGAGAACACCCAGGTAAGAGGGAAAAACCTTCTCTCGGTTTCCCTGTCGACGATTTTTCATGATTCATCGTTAGCCGGCCATTGTTCGACGCTTCCAGCTGGGGTACAACGTTTCCCGGGCAACCAAAAATTCATCGTTCCCATTTTGTTGCGCCGGATGACTCGCCCGCGAGGATAACAGAGTTCAGGGAGGAACACTCTCGGCTCCACTTGGCGCCTCCATTTTTCTTTTTACGCTTTCAACTCCGAGGCACTCCTTCCGAAGGAACAAAGGCCGAGATAGCGAGGATGATATATGAATGTTGCGTACACACCGATTCTGAATAATTGTTTAAGGTATCTTTTGCAGCCGAAACTTCCGAGGGACGTCGAGGAACCCGGAGATTCGAAAAATGGAACTTTGCGTGTAAGTGGAGGAAGTTCAGCCTAACGCGCTACAATTTTCTTTTGCCGAATTTCACTTTGAAGGGTGAAACCACCCCTTGAAACAATGCGAATGCTTCTTTGATGTGGATTATAATGAGAACGGTAAGAGATTGGGGGAGAAGTTTAAATAAGATATACATTGTTCTTTCGTGTCTTTGAAATTGCAACGCTGATATAGAATAAGTATCGAATGCTTTTCTTTTTCTAGCGAAGTATTAACGAGAGTAGCTTTATCAAGCGCAATTTTCAAAGAAATCATAGGACAAGGGGTTGACATTGGAATTCTTCGCTCGTTTACATAATTAAAAGCTATTTTCGTTGGAATAGAGTATTTTGATACATGTGAATAAACCGAAGTAACGTGATAAGTGTTCATATTTTCAATGAAATTTAAAATATTCCGCATGCACGATGCTTACGCCCGTAATTGTAGGAGCTGCTTCAACCCATTTACATTCGCGTAACGTATCGTTATTATAATTCACGTCTTCTGCGCGATACAAGGTAGCAAGTAAGATAATTCTGTTTAATTTACGTGGCCACGTCTGGAAACTCGTTTCGCGTAAAACTGATTATTTTATACGCGCCACTTTGTCATTTTTCGTCGAGGAAAGTTTCGAATAAAATGAACCGATTAACCGAGATTAAAATGATATTTCATAACATGCATCAAAATGATCGTATCGATTATCAAGAGAAATGAACTGACTCGTCGACGATTCTGCTAAATGTCTCTCCGCTTTCGCGCGGCGCCCCGTTTCCGTTTAAACGCACCATAATGAACGCATTCATCGCAAATTGTTCCATTTTTTATTACCGCAACGTGACCCGCGTGTCAAGATAAACGTGCATAAATGTATCTGCAGAGTCTGTAATATAACGTTCTGTGTCCGTGTTTGCATAATTTTCGGATTAATCGTCTGACACAGTTGCGCCATTTTTTCGGTTCCCTTTTAGCAAAATTTCCGTTGTTCCCGGCTCCTTAACAAGCACCGCGTTCTCCTTTATCTTCGCGTTGTCGAATTAATCGACACTGCGCGATTCATCGATAAAGCTTGCAATAATTTATACAAAGAAACTTAAACAAATATCACTTCTCAACGAAGTCAATTGGAAATGCTAATCGCTCGAACGCTTCCCCGAATCACCGTTTAATTTCCATACTCCGCACTTTGTAAAGGAACGAACATTAATCTTTTCATTAACATTTTCTTCTTGCGCGATCCTCATTATTATATTTATCGTTAGCGTCAAAGAATATGTGCCGCGCGTATAAGAAGTGAATTATTATGGTAATCGCGTGGTCCGCTTGATCAAACAGTTTTTGCCAAAGCGAGTTTAGCTAAACCATCAATCATTCTGACTAATTACACGCGAAAAGCGCTATCAAAGTGTTCGAAAGATCACACGACCAGATTGGAAGCGGAAAATGTTCGGAACTAACGCGATCCCGTTGAAACAACTGCCATCATTATAATTCAGTACAAAGAGGAGATTGCCGGTCCGAGTTCGCCTAAATATCAAAGTACCGCGTGTTCGAAAGATCGCTACAACCAGATTAGGAGCGCATAATGTTCGAAACTACTCCAATTTCGTTGAAATAACTATCATCATAATTAGATGCAAAGAGGACATACCTAATCCGAATTAGCCTAAATATCAAAGTGCCATTATACTCACCGGTACACCCCCGAAAACCATATCAAACCGTTCATAAGACTGATACAACGGGATTATAAGCGGAAAACGTCCGAAACTAATCCAACCTTGTCGAAATAGCTACCGGCGTCGTTGCTAGATACAAAGCGAGGGTCTCACTTCTCTGGGGCATCCGAGATATCGAATTAAGGGCTGAGACAAGTGTCACAAAGCCATTCGGCGGCCACATAATTCGTCGCCTTGAATTAAGAACGTTAACGGCCATTGTACTTCAATTGGAGGCTACCGCGGACGATTATCTCTATCCATTTGCTCGGTTAGGTGTGATGTACAGTACTTGACGTACGGAAGTGCATAAAACCGGAAGCGCATAAAACCGGAAGCTACATCAGCGACCCTTCGCCCTCGATTCGACAAGTGGTTACAGACGTGTAAAGTGGGTTAGGATATGATCGTGCCGACAGAGAGAGCAAGAGAGAGAGAAAGAAAGAGAGCAAAAGAGCATGAGAGCAAGAGAGAGGAGGGGAGAGGAAGAGAGAGAGAGAGAGGAGAGAGAGAGAATGGTTCGTTCATTCAAGCCTCTCGCGACCAGTAATAGCGCGCGCGCTCCAGAAATCGGCACGCGATCGGTATCGCGGATAATACCATTTACGACTCGATTTCGCAGTCTTTACGAGGACAAAACCTGTTCGTGATATGCGGACTTTCTCCATACGCAAACGACTCAATTGCGTTGCTATTCTATGCCACGAACAATTGATGCTACGCTTATGCGACACAGATTATGTACCGAACTTTCTAAGACTATGGCGCCATTAGCATTCAATGCTGGGTGTATCGATATATACAGGTGTATAATTATTTTCGTTATATTTGTGTATATGTGTATAGAGGATCGTGGAAGTAAGGTACTTATTTTTTGAAAGATTTCTCTGGGTAAAAGATTCTGTTTTAGAGGATTTTTAGAGCATGATATAGATTGGGGAATTTCTTATGTGAAAGGATCTTATCTAAGGACTTTGGGGAATGACGTTAAGTTTTCGATAGTGCAATTTCTTGATCATTTTGTAAATTCAAATTGGCGAACATTGAATTTATAATTTTTGTACATGTTGGAAAATTTAGGAGTGTGAGTGACGTTCGAAACTAGAAAGGTTTCGATAGATGTAGGCTGAAAAAATAATAGTTTAGGAATTAGTAGTGAATTTGGAAACGTCAGCTGCAACGAAACGAGTGTTTAACTACCCTTTATTGCAGATGAATCCACTAATCGAGATATAGCCATATATTAAGAAGTATCCCAACAGCAGTTCCATCGGCACCCAATTAATTAAGCTTCCTAGGAAACAGTGATCAACAATGCTTCCAACTTCTGGCAAACTTTTAACAAATTGCACGATTCCCCAACAATACGTTCGTTCGAACTGTTCGCGAAATTAAATTTCTGTTTAATTAATCCCGTAACGTAACTTTGCATACGCGATTGACCAATTAGTACTCGACACGGTGTAGTATTCTTAATTGCCGATAGACTCGAACTAATACAAGTGGGGCGAAAAATGTTGCCGGAATTTCGGGCATTAAATTATCCCATGACAGTTCATTAAGTAATCGTATTTAGTGAAGCAATTAAGCAAGCAACACCACGTACTTCTAAATCGTCGAAACTTATTTTTCGTGAAAATGAACGAATCTTCGTCCACGTAAAAATCGGTGGAAACGAATTTCAATGAAAAGATTAGAATTAACATTTCTCTACCATAGAACAGATAACAGAAAAATAACTGTTATTTAAAAGCTGTTCACATAATTTTACGATCTCGTTCGATTCTCGTTTCGCACGATCATCGTAACTTGTCAAGTCGCATTATCATCCCACCCTCGGATCGCGTGTTGGAAAAATGAAAGCAATAAAGTACGAGATATCGATTAAATCGTTACACTAATTTTCCCATCGTTTTTCCCGTGCGTGCCGGTATTTCGAGCTAACTCCCAGGAAAACCGTGTTTCTCGGATAGCATTTCATAACCCAACGGCGGCCGGTCTCTTTTTAGAGCGTAGCGTAAAAGATGGCCACGATTAACGCCAGATTTATCGGTCTCACGACAATTGAGGCGGGTTTTTGCAAGAAGTACCCTAAATGCTATTTGACGTAATAACATTAAGTACCGTTTAGCGTAACGACTCTCGAGGGCCACTAAACAAATTTCGTAATTAGAATCGGGGATGGGGTTAGGAACAATCAAGACACCTAATTGATTTCGCCCAGCGAGCCCCAAACAATTTCTCTTTCATTTCAAACCGATGGAAACTTCAACAGTTTCGGACTAGTCCTCGCAGAGGGTAATTCGAAATGTTAACCCCTCGCGGACGAACGTCGACATTTCGGCGAGGTGAAATTTTCGTATTCGAAAGACTAAGTCGCAAACAAATGATTTAACACTAAAACTACCAGACGGTTCAAAATGACCCATTTCTGAATTTTTCTTTTCGCAATTATTAGATAACAACTGTTTCTCTAAGAAATTAATAAAGAAATTGATGTAGCAATGCGCTGATTAAATTGGTAATCAGTTGAAGTCTTAATTGATGCACTCTTGTAGTTCGTATAAGGGAATTTGAAAAAGTCAGTTTAAGTGCTCGGTAGTTTTAGTGTTAATTACTCGAACAGCAAGAAATCATTGCGTACTTTCCTTTCTTTCTATTGTTTAACATTAGAACTACCGAGCATTTGATACGATTAACGTCTAATCTCTATAAAAATTGTAATAATAAATTATTTACAGTTTCTTCAGACGTTCGTTACAGTATTGATACGAAACTATTCATTTTCAAGATCGAACATTCAATGATTTATCCCAGAGGTGACTCCAGATTTGATGTAGCAAAGTTATCGTCTTATATGTAACATTATGATCTGTGTAATGAATCGATATATAAGATATCGAAATAATATATTTATATAACATAATAACATATTTCTGTAGAAAAAATTTCAAGTGCATTTGATTTCATACAGTAAAACAATAAAATTTGATATTTAATATTATACCTTATATAACGCATCAATTTGAGAAACATTGAAATAAAATAGTATTGAAATAGAATAATATCGAAAATATTAAAATATTTCCAGCGAAAAACTTCCAAGTGCAAAGTGTTAATATTTCATCAGAAACTAATGAATGTTAGTAATTAAAACTATCGTCGAGTGCAAAGGATTAAAGTCTCAATAGCTGCACGCCTGGCGTTTCCACGGAGTAATTTCAAAAAGTCAATTTCAATGGTCGTTCCAGTGTCAATAAAACAGCAAACGTTTTATTCATGACAATTTCTACTAATCAATTTCTACTGATCCTTTAACACGTTGACTGCCACGAGAATTTCGAGCGTTTCTTTACAGCAAGATGTATTCCTTCATAATAGAGGAAAATAGTATTCGAAATAATTATTAATGTTTTCTTATTACAGTGCTCATATTCCAATTTTAGTATATGTACTGCCGAAGCAAGTACGTTCTCATTGCTGAAGCAAGTCAGTGCTCATATTACACTATTATGTAGCCTCTTGTGTTACCGAATATTTTCATTCAATAGCGATTCTCTTATCGTAATTGTTCTCGAGCAATTCGGAAGCTCCGGTCACCGGTGACCACCACGGCAGTCAACGTGTTAACCTTACAATTCCGCCGATCACTTACTTTTAGCGATGTCCTCCGGTGAATTCTGCTTCGCGGCGACGATCGTGATTTTCTTGCTTTCGAAGAACGGCTTGACGTGCTCGCAATCGGCGGCCGTCGCGGTGTCCGCGTCGTTTTGTGGATGTTCGACGGAACGCGTCGACCGTGACGACACTAAATCGGAACAGCTGCACAACAGTATCAGGATTGACACAGGTGCCAGGACAGCGTGACAGTGTCGCCGTGTTATTTTCATTTTGGTGGAATAACCTTTAAACGGGCCGGCACGCGTTTAACGTTGGACGGGAGTGGGGTTGAAGGTGGTGAACGAAATCGAAAGGGGGGGAGGGAGAGAGAAACCGAAGGAGGAACGAGCGGCAGTGATACCGGTAAGTTCCGTAAATCGTGTGGATCGGGGGAGAGAAAGAGGGCGAAAGAGAAATAAAAGAGAGAGAGACAGAGCAGAGACAGAGGGAGAAAGAGGGAGGAGAAAGAAAGAAAGAAAAAGAGAGAGAGAGAGAGAGAGAAAGAGAGAGAGAGGACGGAACACGAGCAGCGAGACGATTCAATTCCACCTCCTCCTTCGTCGTCGCGTATTCGGCACGATCGTTCGAAGAGTCATCAACCGCCGAGACGAGACGCGGCTTTTTCCCCCCTTTTTCTCCTCTTCGTTCGGAACGGACCGATCGGCCGCGCTGTCAAACGTCACGGGGATGAAGACGGCGGGTGTTACTCGGCGATCTCGAGGAGCGCGAGACGTGCATTTGGTGTGATCACGATGGACGGACGACGAGGGACGACCGGCGACGACGACGACGACGGCTACAGTAATCACGACATGCACTGTCGAGACCCGCGCGCAACACCCGTGTTATGGCCCGCACACATGCACACCCGACCACTTTCGGTACACCACAATAATAAGCACACACATGCACGCACGTTTAATCGCACGCAAGCAAGCATGCATGCATGCACCACGCGACACGCGTTCCACGAGTATCTCGATGCAACTGAATCGAGAGCGGCACCGTGCTCGTGGACACGATTCGACCGACCGGCATTCTCCCACTATTTTGCTCGACGGCGAACACCCTCTGCTGGCGGACGTGGAATTCATGGACGACCTGGTCGAGGGTACGTGTGGTTAGTTATCTTCTTAGGGAAACGCTGCTTGGCGTGTCGATGGTGTCTGTGGCGCTACTGATCAGTGCCTTGACGCCATTGCGGGATGGTTAATGGTTTTTTTGTTTCTTTTGCGATGATGGGCTGCGTTGGATACGGAATAGGTGTAATGGATGGGGTATAGATGAATATGTAAATTGTAATTTGATTCATGTTTATGCCATTTATTTTGGTGTGTGTAATGTTTAATTAGAATCTTTAGTTTATTGTGTGAAATGTAAAGTATTTTCGTTTAATTAATATTTGTCAATGTTAGGTATTTGGTACGGATTAGATTTAATTGTATATGTATGCAGAACTTGTAGGTACTGAAGGTCTGCAGGAATTGTTTGTAAATATCAATTGAAATACTTAATAATAAAATAGGAAATTTATTCATCGAAACAGGTAAAAATGTATACGAATACTTTTGAAAGTACCATAAAAAATAGCGTCTTGCATACTGTCACATTAAATAAACAATTATATAAATGTAATTTGAGTTCTTGTTTGATTCACTTGCCACACATTCAGTGCTTCATATTCCTCGATACAATCGTTCACTTGATCGGGTTTGAATCCTTTGCTCGTGCATCTTTCCAAAATATCTGATACTTTGACCGTTTTCTTGTCACCAGCTAATTCTCTAATTAGATGGAAAATTCGATTCATTGGATTCTGGTTAGTATTTGTAGTCAGCGTTTCGGAATAGTTGATGGAATGCTTTGACATTTCAATTAGTCTATTTGCCTCTTGTACATCTTCCTTTTCGACAACGTTTGATAGCCTTAGGCGTGCTAGTGCAGTAGACAAACGTAATAAGCCCAATAAATTACGTGCAGAAGTAAATGTCTTATCCTGACTATTACGTGCTGCCCTTCTCATTTCTACATAAGATTCTACAAAATAATTATACACAAATAATATAAATAACGTTATTCTGCAAACACATGGTTTAATTTCAGAAAAATTCGATGACACTCTTACCAACTATATACTCTGTCAATTCTTCTGGAACAATGGGTTGTTTTAGTTTACACAAAGTGATGTATCTTCTAATTAAATTCATATCCAAGGCTTGCGACTCCATAGGGGGTTGAATACAATGTTGGTGAACATAAGTTATGTGTTGAGCCATTCTGCAGAAAATATCTTTCTTATAATATTGTACTACACGAAAATAATTTCACAGAATATTCAGAAATTAAATGATCAAACATATACTGACTTCAAATCATTGCTACGATCTGCTCGATCTTGAATTAACCAGAGTAAATCGAATCGAGATAACAAAGCAGCAGGTAGCTGAATATTTTGTTCAATCGTCCTTCTTGGATTATATCTGCCATATGCAGGATTTGCAGCAGCCAATATGGAAACTCTTGCATTTAAACGAGTTGTAATTCCTGCCTTTGCAATTGATATTGTTTGTTGTTCCATCACTTCATGAATAGCTGTTCGATCTGAGTCTGCCATTTTATCAAATTCGTCGATGCAACAGACGCCTTCATCGGCTAGTACCAAAGCTCCTCCTTCAAGCATCATTTGACCAGTCAGAGGATCTTTCATAACTGAAGCAGTTAAACCAACTCCCGAAGAACCTCTGCCAGTTGTATATTGAGATCTAGGCGCCAGCCTCGTTATAAACGAAAGTAACTGAGACTTAGCAACTCCTGGATCACCCATTAAGCAAATATTGATATTACCTATAAATAACAAACAAAATATTGAACGCAAATTAAAAAAAATGTAAATAAACGTAAGACATTAATTATAAACGTGTTAAAAGAAACCTCTGATCTTAATATCCTCCCGATGTTTATCTGTTCCACCAACAAGGAGTAATAACAATGCTTTTTTAACATCTTCAAGCCCATAAATTTCTGGAGCTATGGAATGAGCCAATTTACCATAAAAATCATCTTCCGTTAATAAAGCCAACTCGTCATCAGTCAATTCGGCATTACCATCGTCTGAGCTTTGCATATTAGTAAAACAAACAATTCTCTACATCATAAAAAATGTTCATGTTCACTTAGAATTTTATAAATTACTGTAAGTAACGAAAATACTGAAATTATAAATACATACATGTGCATCTATATATGTTTCATTCAGAAGAGCTGCACCAACTCTAGCACTAAATCCAGACTTTATGATTGGCAGAAAGATACCTGTAATAAGTACATGATCTCCAGGTAAACACTTTCTGGTTACTTCACCTCGACAATAAACTGTTAAAGATCGTGGAATATGACCTACAGGAACTTGATCACTCTAAAACAATTACAGTAACTATTATTAAATAATACAGTAACAATAATTATCAATAAATAATTTAATCATTAATAAGTCGTAATAAGTTTAAAACGTACGTGTTCTTGTATTTTTATTTCTTGAAATTTGACAAATTTTGATCCTCTTGTTTGCATTTCTAATACACCACCAGATTTATTTATACGACAATCATCACTGGGACATGATCGCAATGGCATATACTTAAGAGATTGTACCTAAAAATTAATTTTCATAACAATACACTATATTCTAGTAAATTTCAATTGATTATCGTATAATAAAGTATCATTAATTTTTTACCGGTTGGAATGTTTCAGCACCACACTGATCGCATGTATATGTAGCAACAACAAGTAAAGGCATTACATCACTACATCTTGTTACTATACCTCGTACAGTAACTAATTTTCCTATTTTATCTGCTTTTATGTCTCTCACTGAATACTCCTTAGCTGTATCAAAATCTTTGAAGTATACTTCGCTGAAATATACATAAAGCAAGAAATAATGAAAGTATTTGTAATGATTGTAAAACATGTGTATATTAAAATTAAATTAAATTAAATATTCATAGTACAAGCGTCTCATGAGTTCTGGGGCATATTTATTTCTTGCATCACGTTGTTCGCCAAGATGTCTATTACGGTTTTCCATCAGTAATCTATGTTCAATATATACATCCAGAGCATCTTTTGGTGGCACAGCTTTTGTTTTATAGTCAGGTAACATTTCTTGAATGAGCTATATACATACAAAAGTATATTTTTTATACATTATTATAGATATAATCATTCACCCCTTAAATATTTTAAGTAATCAACCCTACAATATTACAATAAAAAATATATACTTACATCCAAAAGTAAATTAACATATCTTCGAGTATTACTTGCAATAGATTCTGCTAATTCATCATCAAACTCATGAACATCGTCTAATTCTATTACAAGTTCTACTTGTTCACGATGAGCTATATTGGTGAGCTGATTTTTATATTTGAATGATTTCTCGCCAGTTTTGGTATCCATTACCATAAACTCCGTCAAAAAAGTTTTCATTTGCTCTGATATAACAAGAAAATATTAAGAAATGTATTATAAACATTTAAATTTTAATATAAATATTTAATATTGTAATATGTAATAATATTCACCTCTAACTTTTGTATAATCCTTTGATATTTTTGGTGCCATTTTTATAAATTTACTTTTAAAATTATTTTATAAATGAATCTTCTCACACTTTTCTTTTACATAAATCGAGTTACTGGACAAGAATGTCAGACAACTGTTGTACTCCGCAATGTGTTCTTCCCGCCTAAATTAAACCGGAAGTTTACTATATAATGCATCGACATTTTGAAAGTTCATAATTCAAAAATGGAAAAGTACCTATATGCTTCTTATTCCCTGTATATAATTTTAATTAAACCGATCAGAGATTCTACAAACTTATAGTATATAACAATATTATAACAAAATAAAATACTTGTAATAAATAAAATTGTATTTAAATTACAATTTGTATAATTAACATATAAGAGACTCCTTATTTCATAGAATTTCAACTGTTTAAGATTTTAATGATACAATATAGATATATATATATTTTAAATAAATTTTTGAAAAGTTAATATGAAAGTTAATATTATTTACTCATTTAATATTTGTTACAAATATTGATATATAATTAAATTTATATTTTTCAACTTTTTACATATGAAGAATATAAAAGCACATTTCATTTAAATAACTTTGCGTACTCGCGTTTTTTAAAGACTTATCTATAAATAAAAAAATAATTACATATGTATTTAATTAAGCACAAATTAGGTTAGGAAAATACAGCTGAAAACATTTCTATACGAATGAGAGGTTAGGTTCGTGTTACATGTGTCTGTTAATTTTCTAAATAATTTAACAAAATGGGAAAATCGAAAAAATTAAAAGTCTCCAAAGGCGAAACAAAGCATCCAAAAGTAGGACTGGCAGATCAAATAGAAGAGGAAAAAACAGCAAAATTAAAAAATAGGAATAAGATCAGAATTCGCAATGATGAAGATGAAAAGGTTAGGTCTTTATTATTGTATTTTAAGACAGTCCATATAAATTAAAATAATTTTAAATCAACATGTTTAACATACTTGAAACAATATCGAAATATCTTTAAAAAATTAATGTAAACGTTAAATATATATTTTATAGTTTGTGGCCCCTTATCTTACAAAGAAGATTTTATCACAAGCCAGACAGCAACAAATTGAAATTGAAGAAGAAATTGGAATAGGGCAAACATCGAAATCTACAAGAAAACCAATGGTAAAACTTGGTCCAGAGTTTAGCGATACAGAAGAAGAAGAACTTAGTGAACATGAACATGATGATTCACAATATTATGAAAACATTGAAATCGATGAAGAAGATGAACGTGCTATACAAAAGTTTATGTCTAAAGATCCTGTACCTATGAGAACATTGGCTGATATAATATTAGAGAAATTGACTGAAAAGAAAACAGAGATTGAAACTCAATTTTCAGAAGCAGATAGTATGCAAATGCAAGAGTTAGATCCACGAGTAAAAGCAATGTATGAAGGTGTTAGAGATGTTTTAGTAAAATATCGTAGTGGGAAATTACCTAAAGCATTTAAAATCATACCTACCTTAAGAAATTGGGAACAAATATTATACATTACGGATCCACCAAAGTGGTCAGCAGCAGCAATGTATCAAGCTACTAGGATATTTGCTTCTAATCTTAAGGAAAAAATGGCACAAAGGTTTTATAATTTGGTATTGTTACCTCGAATTAGGGATGATTTAGTAGAGTATAAAAGACTAAACTTTCATTTATATCAAGCATTAAGAAAAGCACTATTTAAACCTGCTGGTTTTATGAAAGGAATTTTACTCCCATTATTAGAATCTGGAACCTGTACATTAAGAGAAGCTGTTATTATTGGATCTGTGATCGCTAAGAATTCAATACCAATTTTACATTCATCCGCGGCAATATTAAAAATTGCAGAAATGGATTACACAGGTGCAAACAGTATTTTCCTTAGGATCTTTCTAGACAAAAAATATGCACTTCCATACAGAGTCATAGATGGCCTTGTATTTCATTTTTTGAGGTATAAATGGTTTGCTTTGAACTGTATCATTTTTTTAATTACTATAGTATTTTGAAAATAATACTTCCTTGTAGGTTTGAAAGAGATCCCAGAGAATTACCAGTTTTGTGGCATCAAGCATTATTAACGTTTGCGCAACGTTACAAAACTGATATAAGTTCAGAACAGAAGGAGGCTTTATTAACATTATTAAAGAAACAATCTCATCATTCGATCACGCCTGAAATACGAAGAGAATTACAACATGCCAAATGCAGAGACATAGAAGGTGTAGAACCTAAACCAGAACCAATGCTTTGTTGAATATTCAAAATATTTATATTGTGAAATGTATAAATTAAAACTCTTCATAAAAGAAACATTTTGTTTATTATGTGTTTCATAAATCCGTTAATGTTTTATGAACAGTAAATTGTAAATTAATAAAAATAAGAATTTATATTTACGCATGAATAAGAATCACTTAATTTTTTCTAGTGTTATAAAATGAAAAATTATAATCATATAAATTATATAGAAGTTTTTCAGGTTTCTACAAGGTTTTTAGGTAAAATATTATAATAATCATGTATACAATATTCTCTATATCTTTACTTTATTCTATTTCGTGTATTAAAGCATTCTATAAATGCATAAAATCTACAGTTGAATCATAAATTATAAACTTACAACCTTTGTTAAAAACACTTTTCTATAGTTTCATTTTCAATGATTCACATAGTTAAATAACAGTTAAATTTAACACTAAATATATAAAAAGTAACAGTCCTAATTTTTAAAACTAGTTTATTGTAAATGACTGAGCCATTTATTTTTAAAGTGGTATAAATCCAACTCTGAAAAAATTCAATAAATTGATGTGTATCTGTTGAAACTTATTAACTTCTTCAAATGAATATTCATTTTTATAAGTGACTTATACCACTCTCAAAGTAAATAACACTTACAAATTGTAAGTACCAAGATTTTAATACCAAGGGACACATCGGTAAATTGACACATATGTTTAATTATTCTCACATTTTCATACTTGTAATATATTTTACCTATAAGTAAAATTTAAATACAATTATTTAAAATAAATGTCTTATACGTTTAAGTATATAAAAATTGCAATATAAAAATATCTACGAATGAAGTATACAAAAATTATTTTTCTATTGTTTAAACAACGAGTGGACATGTTTTTATGCTTCAACAAAGTATTCTGACTCTATTCATGAATAACAATTGTTACAGATCAATATAAATTATGTATATATATATTACAGTACTCAAAATTTTAAATGTTTAATATTTTCGCTTTTTACAATGGTTTGAACTTCATTTCTTTTTAAAGAAATTAGTAATACTTTTGGATCCTGCTGCTGCTTTTTGCCTGGCTAACTCCTTTTTACCAATAGTAGGTTTTTGAAGCTATATAAAAGAAATGATGAATTATAAACATGTTATAGTACAAATACACATCTACACTCATGAAAGCAATTACTTTTTCTGGTTTGGATAGATCAGTAGCTTTTGGCTTTAATATTAATTCATTTTCAACTGTATCTTTCTTAGACCTCTTTTCTTCGGTACTATCGTTAGGACTACTTAATTTCCGTTTCTTACTTTCCGTTTCATCTGGTATATTTAAATATTGTGCTAATTTTTTCGATAAATCTTCTGACAGATATTCTGATACTATACCATGAGCATACTTTAAATATTCTATATAAATAAATTATTGTTATATGTATTATTCATAATTAAAACTGATATTTATTAGGAAAATTAATATATTTTAAAATATGTAAAACATATGTCATTTCTTACCTCCTTCCGATGCAGTTTCAAGTTTAATACTTTTAATATAAGTAGCACTAATAGCACCTTGCGATACATGAATACCCTTCTGTTTCAATACATCAACTACTCTTTCTACCTTTTTCTGTAACCAAGCTAACGTCTTCTCCTCGTTAAATTTGTAAGCTTGTAGTGATTCATCTCCTTTGCGATCAGCAACTAATGTCAACTTCAAATTTTGACACTGAGATAGGCGAGACGTCTCTGGGAAGTCTTCGTCCCATAAACACTGATTTAATGGTTGTACTTGTTGAGTCTTTCGTAAGTACGGTAATACTAAAAATATTGGATCAATAGGAGTAGATAAATGCATTTTCCCATCGGATTTTACATTATCGTCTATAAACCATGATCTTTTATTCTCATCGAATGTTAAAACCTCTTGCACTGTCGTATTGCCTGGATTAAATACAAACATAGCAGGTTGATTTGTAGCTGGATGCCTCAACTTAATCACATCAGGTATACCTCCTCCATCTGTGTTACTCAAACCATCACCTATAATATTTTTAACGGATTCGTTAAAAATAATGTATTAAACACACTGAACAGATAAAACTAATTGTAACTATTGAAAAAGTCTTACAAAATACCGGTAAATATGTGATTACGTCAATTGCACGATACAATAAATTTGAAAGAATAAATAATGTTTAATAATTTAAACACCTTTCATAAGAAAAACCCATGTATTCGTTCCTGGATATGAATTAGTCGTTTTAACACACTTTTTTGGTGATGCTTTGGTACGCGGCATATTTACGCGCGTTTTACAGGATCGATAATACTTTAGGTTATTTACTTATCTAGTACGATTTTCACCATGTATTAATACGTATATATAAAACAAATTTAGCGATCAGCCATTTTTAGTAAAAGAACCAACGTTTAATTTTTTATTACACGTTAATCTTAATATATCGAGCTGTATATCCTTTTTGCTAAAGAAACACGTTAGACGCGACATGCCGCCAGTGTTGTGGAAGATAACATTTGAAATCTCGATATGTGGTCGAACGTCAGTGAATGGTCGATGATCGGAGAATTGGGCCGAGAAGAGGCGTTGCCGCGCTAACAAGCCATCTTTTGAAAAAGAAAAATGTATCAAAATCGTACTCTGGCGAGGAAGATTTAAACTACAATGCTTATAACTTCTACCGATAAAAAGTTATTGAATTTATTTCATATTTCCGGCACATGTCAATATTTCAATACATATTCGTCATTATGTACGTATATTTCATTATTTCTCGATTATTCAAAATTATTCTTTAAATGAAATTATTACATACAAGAATTAGTTAAGATATACAATAGAAGAAAGAAATAAATCTGTTAAGAAGTCTCTTAACAGACCGGCATTGTATTGATAAAATAAATTTATTTCTCTTATCTGTTACATACATTAGTAAACATCTTCTCTTATGAACATTACTTCATTCTTATTCTGAATTTTTTAAATTAAATTGTATATAAAATTATAAAAGAAATGAAACACTTGCATGAAACGATATTATAAATTATTAAATAATATACAATTTTACAGGATATAAAATAAGTTTAGAAAGTCCATTGTAATAATAATTAGAATTTTAGTAAATGATAAATATAATGTATAATATGTTGATCTAAAACAATGATTGAAAGAGTTGTTACAATATTAACTATACTATTACATTCATATGAAATTAAACGCATCTATTTGTCTTATTACAACAAAACATTAAAGTAAATATTATCACTATTCACTGATAATGCTTTGTTTATTTAATGGAATTTCCAAAATATTATTTATTTGTGTGTATATTATATTACAATTTTATAGGGGCTATAAAGTATTATATGTTAATTGTAAAATGCTTTTCTAATAAACAGACTATTAAGACTAATCAGTTATTAAAATCACTGTGATGAATTAAGGGTTTCTTTATGTTGATCATAAAAAATATGTATTTCTATTGTCTTTTTTAAGCTGTTATAAATTTATTTCTCTTTTTTAATCTTGGTTCTTTACGTTCATAATTAATATTTTCATTTAAATGTTTTCTCTTCCTTGGAGGTTTTGCATTGCATTTGAATGATTGGATATTGTTATTTTCATTGTTAATACTAGAAGAGGACAATGAAACACAAAGTTTTGTCGAAGTTGCACGCTGTGGTTCTTCTGTTACAGATATATTTGTATTTGTACATAATTGTGATTCCTGAAGCATAGAACACTTATTTTCTATCGATTCATTACATTTTGGATTTTTATATTTTGTATCTTTAATGTTTGTAGGTATCTTTTGTTCATCGACCATAAGTTTATTAAGAATTGGAGTTGGAATTGGAACAGGAATTGGTATAGGTATGGGCACTGGAATAGGATATGGTACGAGTACTGTAACAGGAGGTAAAAGACTAGTAGGTAATGCACGAACAGAGGACTCAGTTTGTTCGGATTGTATTAGCGGCGATGTTCTTGAAGAAATGTTAGTTTGTTTTCTGTATTTTGCTTGATTAAACTTGTCTGTAAAACATTCAGATGACAATGGAGTTTCATGCTCTATTGTAGATGCAGATGTATTTGCAAATGGATGTGATGTACCTACAGTATTTTCCGATAGAGTGTCTTTCTTTTCTTGTTGTAAAATTCTTATGTCTTTTACATGTATATTCCTTCTAAAAAATACGTTGTTGTGTTCATGACTATGCGAATCATAATTTATGACATTTATCAGGTTACAATTTTTTGTAAAGTTGTTACAACTCAAGGTATTTTGTTGTGAACAATCTACCGCGCAATGAGTTTGATTATTTAGAAAATGACAGAATTTGTTGTCTTCATTTATTAAGTTTTGTTTTTTATTTCGTTCATTAATATCATTTTCATTAATTTCTGTATGAACATTTTTTCTGTTTCCGTTACAGTTATTAGCTTTGGTACATAATTGGATGCAAAATGAGTCTCCTGTTTTTGTAATTTTTTTGGTGGACTCTATTGATTTCTCAGTCTCATCCTGTTCTTTTTCCTTTGTTTTGTCTTTATGAGAAGATGATAGGTCAGAAGTCATATGTTCATCTGCAACTTTATTCTCTGTGGGACTAGCCACTGGTGATTGACAATTTCGAAACCAAAGTTCTGGTGTTATTAAATTGCCTTTCTCTGTGTCATGATAAGAAACAGTATTCAAACCATGAAGCATTAAGTGAGTTCTTGTTTCATGGCAAAAAATATTCATTTTGTATTGATTTAAACACTTGTCACTACAAAATTGAAGTTGACTTTCACCATCCTAAAAACCATAATTAGTTGTACACATGATTGTTTATGACCCAAACATGTTCAAAATTGCCTCATTTCGTTTGCATTTTCCTGATACTGAATGTTTCAAATTTATTGTACATACCTGGAAATCAACATAACTAATTGGATTTTTTATATGCCGACACCAATTGCAGGTTTTTGCCCGTTTAAATACAGCTCGTCTGCCAGCTGCGAAACAAGCATCACTGCAAAAATGTCCCAAAGTATTTATTGTATTGCAAGGAACAGAATTTGTCTTTTCAGATTTACATGTTTCAGTGGTTTGACCGCACCAAGAACAGAATGCATCACCTATAACACATAAAGAAATATATACATTCACTTAAATCATATATTTTATTTACATATAATTCATCAATCATTTTATTTCCTTTCATTTTACCTGAGCAAGTAGAACTTGAGAAATTATAAGGACCATTAGTTGTAAAATCAACTGTTCCTTTCTTCAGTGATAATGGGGATGATAGTATCTGTCCACCCATAGTTGTCAAATTGTTTGCAGAATGTGTCAATGGTAAATTTAAACCATGGAAAGGCAAATTGGTTGCATTAAACGATATTGGTGACTTTGGCTTTTGTTTGTTTGAAATAAAGGTCGGTTTCATTTGAAGTATTTGATTATTTTTCATATAAGGTAATGATGTAAAATGATCCAAGTTTAAACTTCTTGTACAGTCACTGTCCACCTTGTTGTAACCATACCATCCCAGCAATTCACTCATTGTAATTGCTGCATATTCCTGAGGAAACATGTAATATAAAATATTATGTGTATGTAATTTATTTCCCATTTCATTTATAAAATAAATGGTAAAATAAGTTAATTTAATTCATTTAATATATAATTATAAACATAATTTTATATAGAAGTTACTTAACATTTCATTTCTTTACTTTATAACGAAGAACTAATAACGGATATCAAATAAATTTTAAATACAGTCTTTGTCAAATCTCACTTCATCTTACTTCGTTTTGATTTTTATAATTTTATTATAATTTTAATTATTCGCCTACGATCTTCAGAATATATTTTTAAAATTTGAAACTTTATCAAACTTGAATGATTATTTAAAAATTCATATCGCCATATTGTAGGATTCTTTAAGGATTTCTTCTAATTTCCTAATTGCTTTGGCTTTTATTTCCGTCAGTGAAAAATGTACGACTAATTACCCAATAAAACAATTGTAAAAGCGTATTCACTGTTTCATAATGGTTGTGAAAAATATATATTTTTTAAAGTATATTTAACGAGGTCTTATCATTAGGAGCGGTTAAATCCGTTAGATACACGTAGAATAATATGCAGATTCGTTTATAACATTCAGAGGTATTCGTTTTAACGATATGGCAGGGTTGTGTTGCAGCTTATTATGATTCTAAATAAATCAAGCGGGAAAGAGTAACGTGAAACTCGTTGCTCCCGTTACATTGTACAGAAATATATTATATAGGAAATTCCATGAAATAAAGAGCGCGCTATATTTATAAAAAGGATGCATAATACTTATTCTAATAAAATATGTTTTCTTTATCTTTAAAAAATATTTTCATTATACTATTAAATTGCTAATTACCAAACTGTCGGTATTTATAAGAACTGGCGTATTAAAACAATCGTTTATAAAAGTGGGTAATGACGAAAAGCTCACTTTTATTAAAAATTTTATGAAAACAGATCTAATAAGAATGTTTACTATCTATCTAATGTATTATTTTATTATTTTTTATACTTTTATTAAGATAAAATGAGTAATTTCTATTTACTTTCAACCAGTTGCTTAATTTTTTATAGTTCAGATTATTTTCCATCTTTTCAAAGTAATAAAACATATATATACTTGTGAAGGATAACAAAAGAGAATAATGGAATTGATATTGAATGGATTTTAATTAAAGTTCATCGAATAAATGAAATAAAGAAAATATTTCGAACGAAAAATGATAACAAACGAAATTGGATAGCCGCACCAATTACAATGGAATTGATCAGGTTACGTTTTAATAGTATAAATGTTACGCTGCTCTCGCATTACACACGTGAAAATAGCGAACTTCTCATATCATTGTATTTTTTAAGTAATATCCCTTAAATAAATATTTAATATTACTGTAATATATAAATTAATTAAATTGATTTAATAATATCCGTTACGATTCGTAATGAATATAAAATCAATATAATACTCGTATCAATTTGTTAAATGAAATTGAAACTCGCAAATAATTATTGTTGTTATTCCTTTTCGAAATAAATTCCTACGTGTATCATTAAATATTATTATGCCTCTCATTATAATTTATCACAAAAAGTGACATACGATTAAACTGTAGCGTAACAGAAGTTTAATGTTTAAATATTTTATACACTTGAAAAAACCAATAATTAAGAATTTCGTTCTACGAGTAAACAATGTTAATTTTATTAATCTTTGTCTCGTTGTGTGCAATTGTAAATATTAACCAAAATACTTAAATCGAATATGAAGGAATGTATTGTAATTAGCTTGTGAATACTTCTGAATCGAAGATTTATCAAAGAATGCTGAATTTGTCTAGTATTTAAAATATTTCTAATATTTCTAATATTTCACAAGTAATTAACCCGGCCAAATTTTGCCGTCTACCCTGCACACGACGATAATAAGTTTCACGTTTTAACGAGAAAGCTATAAATACTTTTTACGAACCTATTATTAGAAATATTTAAGCTAATTTGACTTAATTGAATGTAAATATTAAGGGGAAAGTACTTACTGGGAACTTATTATTAGAATAAGCTATAAATATATACATTTTACCTGAATTTCATCAGTAGAGTCCTCCTCTTTAATTTCGACCGGCGTGCAAGCTTGTCCGAGTGAAAGTTTCTCGCCATTATCCTCTGCCGGCGACGAAAGTATTTTCCCCGTGTTTTCTTTAAACTTCTTCGTCAACGAACTGGCCGGCTTATCGTCCATCACGAGATTTCACACGCGAATTCTAAATTAACCCTTAGCAAAACTTCAGAGGCGTTAATCTTAATGTTTCTCATAAAATGCTACGGAATGCTACTATATTAATCATTTCTTCCTAAGTCTCTAGTTAATATGAGAACAAATAAAATTCTACATTAAATGAAACTTTATATTCCTCGGTTTTCCACTATTCGATTTTAATTTTCTCGAATAGTTTTTTCTCTACAGATCAATATAAATAAATATATAAAATTGCAATGCAGTGTCTGAATCTTTAGAAGAAATTATTAGATATATTCTGAAGTAAATAACAGAGATACTCGTTGGCAGAAATTTATTTCCTTCCGCAAGAGTTTTATTGTGTCAAAGATAAACGGCGAACATTATTAAGCCCTTGATGGTTTCGTATACTCCATTCTATTTCGTACATTTTCATATGAAATATGGATGTTACTTGTGTTACATTTTCATACATGTAGTTCAACTGACTTCGAGTAAAAGTCTCAAAACTCAATCTGTTATATCACGAAAATTATAGCAACGTTGTATTTCATAAAATAAGAAATTCTCTTGAAAATGTTTACAACTCCCTACCCATACACGTAGTAATTATACTTTTCAGCTTGAATCTCCATCCAATGATTAATTACTATTAATAAACATGCATGACAAATGTGAACGCACAAGGAACAAAGAAAATTCTAAAATTGATCTTGAACGCAAATGAAATTTAGTCGATCCTAGAGAATATCCCCTCTGACTCAGAAATTGGCTAATAATTGCAAACAATCGAACCGAAGGCATTAAACGGTCTGCGAAAAGGACATAACGTTCGATAGTTCCTTAAAATAATGCCAGAAAACGTGTTACGTGCACCGTCGATGCAATTCGATCAGCGTGCAATATATTCGGCCGTCGAGAAGAAATAACAAAGAAACAAAAAGCTGCGGGCAAGCTTTCCACTTGAAATAGGTATAAATATTCGAGTAGGTAATACCGAACCATCAAGCTGTGCCTAATCAAATTTCACAGATATTTTTAGGCTACTAAGGTAACACAACTTGCGTGAAAATAGATCACATAAATAACTCTGTCTAGTATCTTCTCCTTCTCACCGATTCAACGAGAAAATTTCTTTTCCCCTGAAAAATCGCGTTCCACTATTGTTACGAACTTATCACTCGATGATCGGGGATCTCGACGATCGTCCGCGTATCAATCAATTTACAGGAACCGTGTATCCCGTGTCGATATTTGAACGGCTACTCTTTCGATCGACGAAACTCGCGACACTTAATCGACGACGGCTGCACAGGAAATAATTAAATGACTCTTTAAAAATGCACTCTCGGTTCGCTCGGATCACATGGTACGATTTTCACGCGTGCATCGAAATATTCTCTCCGTTTCTTTTTCTTTTTTATTTCAAGCGATCTCTCGGAATTCGATTACGCGAAATAAAAAAGTTAACGCGATTTCCTTGGGAAGAGTGTGATCTGCGTTCTTCGCTTGCGCACTTCTTTCAACGAACGCCCGTGACGAACCGCAACACCAACTTTTTCGAAGGCTTAAAGACGAATTCCCGAGGAAGACTGGCGGTAGGTTCACGGGTATAAAAATATCCGAGTTTGCTACGTTTCAAACTGTTCGCGTTCGTCTAAAGTCGGAGCTGATAAAAACTGACATGTTACACCTACGGCCGCTCAAACTGAACTAAACGCGAATTCTCGTGGCTCGTAAAATAGCATTGCTTTTCCGCGCACAACAGTTTCCGGTTTCTTTATTAATGCAATTAATCGTTGCGTTTAATAAGGTTGCGCGTGCTGCAAATAAATCAATAGCTTTGTATCGTCGGTTACGTTTGCATCTGTCCCGATATGTTTATTAATATTCGTTTCGGTAACAATGTATCTGGCGAACGGTTCACTTTCACGGCAACATTTCTGTTATCGGAATCGGTCTTCGTTCACGTTTGATTTTAAATTAGTCGATTGGAATGTATGTTGACGTTACTCGGTAATGATGGTAACAGTGCAGAATCATGGCGGTAACGTTGATTTTCGTGAAACTAACGAATGTCGGAGAAATCGACGTTTAGGAACAACTTTCTCCTTTGATACAAATGTCGGTTTCTTTTAGTTTCCAGGATAATTGCAAATGTTTTGTTGCTTGCACATTGAAGTCTGCATAAGTGAGCGTGTCTGTGACACAGCCGCAACCACAGTCACACGTTCGCTGCTTCGGTAGCGAATTATATCAATTAGCCCTTGATCTTCTCGGGTTTCACGTATTCTTCTTTACGAAAGTTCCAATAGTTCCAATCAATTGCGGTAATTGTCGAGCATTGTCAGTGATATTCGCTGTAAATATTACGCGTTTATTAACACGTTGACTGCCACGAGAACCTTCAGAGCTTTGTGTATCGCTTATTCTTTTGTAGCAAACACAAAGAACACTTACTTATTATTTGGTATCGCAATGCTTACGTTACACTGTAATCTAGTAATTTGCGCTATGAAATATTTCCATTCGACATTAATTATCTGACAAATTATAATTATGGTCAAGTAATTTGGAAGCTTCGGTCATCGGTGACCAACGTGGTAGTCACCGCATTAAATTCATTAAAATAATTAACCGTCGTCTTTATTTGGATATGAAATACTTAATTCTATTAATGAATAAGATAATTAAGTTTTAATGAAAGCCGTGATAAAAGTGTGTTTGAACTTCCGGTTACGGAATATCGAATTGATCGATAGCTTTTCTATCTTCCGATACACGAGATTGAATCGAAGTGTATAATTACAGATGCAAGTGATTCAATTAATTAAGATTAATATAAATCTGCGTCGATAATTTATGTAATGCAGCTAATTTCCCGACTGTCAATAAGAAAGGTTTTATTGAGTCGGTAATAACGACTCGAGATACATAAATCAGTCGGTAATCACGTATCCGCATCGGTAACGTAGAACATAACATAAAATGGCAACGGACCTTGAATATTCTATTTTCACAGAAAATTCAATTACATAAGTACAGAAATTTCTAGTAGAATACACTAAAATAATCTTTCAATGTAGATTCATTAAGACCTCCGATTAGGCTATCATATTCCTTATCTGTACTTCTATTAACCGAGAAACAAACGAAAAATTTATGTATTTTATTCAATGCCATTTCACAAATGCTTTTAGTCTAATTATAATTATCACGGTGCAGCGGTTAAAATGTAAAAAAGCATACTTGTCGCGTTCGTATGAAATTACTCGTGGAAATCCCTAAAATGTTGAAATAAATGTTCGAGTAGATACGACGTATTATTCGTGCGAGAGCATAAGGAATGTTTAGCGCAGGGACGCGTGTACATTATTTTATTGGAGAAGTCTTATATAAATATCGATTACGGGGCTGTTTCAAATTGAACCGCTCCTGAACGCTACACTTGTGACAGTATGTGCAGCGCGTTTCAGTCGCTCTTAATCGCTCGGTGATAACACTTCAATACTTGTTCATTGTGCGTCACGAACAGCGCGTAACGTTCAGGTGAAAACCTTTTCTCCGTAATTTCCCACCTTCCGACGTCGCGGCCTCTTCAAACTAATCTTCAATGGCACCAGTATTGTCACTTTCCTAATAAGCTCAGTGAACGACATCACCGTGACGTCGCCCGTCGCAAATACATTAGTGGAGGCACGGATGGTCTTCTTTTTCCATGAGTATCATTTAACCCACTCCACCGTCAGCTCCAATTCAATTCTTATAATCGATTTTCTTTTTATTTTTTAAATAAATCCGCCGAGGATACGACGGTATTTTGATCACGTCTGTCGAAAGCAAGGCGAACTTCGTAAGACGAGTGACGCGAAGGAGGAAGCCTCAGCGAATCATGATCTTAACGAAATCATATTAATTGGCTTGGGTAAGGTAAATGGACTTAGAAAGACACTGTTTACGAATTATCTTCCCTAACGCTATAATCGTTTGTTATAAATATTTTGTACGTTCTTGACTATCTCCGACAAAGGGAAATTAAAACATTTTCGAAATTCACTTATTCCGCGAGAACAAAAGCGCTAGAACATTCGCTTCGCGCATCGTTCGAACTCCGAAGGGTATCGGGAGACCATGGCGTCACGAATGGCAATATCATTTCGATGTGTCGGAGACTTAATTAGTTTCGTCGTTCGATTACGTTAATCGAATCGGCACGTAAGAAGTTCAGTCCGGTTTCGAAATTTTTCGCGGAATGGGAAGCGGAGAGAACGTCTTGCAGCGGCGATGACGCATGTCGCGTCACAGATATATAGGATAGTCGTACGTGAATAACTAGAAAACACATACAGGTAGCAATAGCCGTCGTGCACGTGATTGCGGGAACACGTGTATCAGCTGTTACTAGCGTGCAACGGCTTCGCGAGCTACAGAAGGAAAACGATAAGCCCGGTACTAGGTCGAGACCGGTTCGCGGAGACCGCCGGTGAAACGTATTGGAACGCGGCCATTTTTTCGGGCGCCGTTCGAGAGAGGGTTGCGTGCCTAAAAAGTTACAGTAAAATTCTGCTACGCGCGGTGATTGCGATATACCAGTAAAACGAATGATTTTTGTTCGTCAGGTGATTCGACGCTGACAATGTTAACGTTTACCCGGTCCCACGCAGGATTTACCGCTCGTTGCAACCCCATAAGGAAAGTTATAATACGAATTGTTAAAATACGTTGATGGTATCACGATAGTGCAACTGTATCTTTGAGAAGGAAGATAATGATTCCGATCATTGCTGATTATTTTGAGTAGACTGCAGTCGGCGCTGTTGTGTCGCAGCGTACTAATGGCCGACGTGTTTGTTTCAGGTACAGTTTGACGGGCATCCGAATCTGATGCTAGTGACCAACCATCGCGAAAGTAAATGGGTTTCGCTTCCAGTAAACACGATTCTCCTCCGCCAACTACTTTCGAGCATCCTGTTCGCCCGTGTCACGCGGCACACGATCACACGCAGATCACCGTTTTGGAGAAACGGAAGATTCAGTCTCAGCCAGGGTAATAGGTAATTATCCCCCTCATGTTTCGTTTGGATTTACGTCACTCGGACGTCGTTGTTTCAATCGTTAATGGCCAGTGTTTTCATTTATAACTTTCCTCGTGCATTCATGCATGAAACGGAGGTTCTTGAATATTTAGCCCTTTGGACTCGGAAGTGTTTCGTTGGAAATTAACATTTTCGAACTACAAAGATACTTTTTGAAATTAACTCAAAGAGAGATCGCAAGTAAATTGGGAAACGAAGCGTTTTTATCCCAATATTTCACGCGTCGATACATTATACACGGTTCAATATTAAATATAAAATTTTATAATTTCGCTTCGTCGGATCAGGTGGCCACTGAGAGTCACCTCGAGTGCAAAGGGTTAAAATTAGAAGGTGAAATCGGAGATACTGGTTTTTTAAACAAATTATTCTACTCAAGTTCTTTATTCTATGGGAAGTGTCCTGTAGTAAGTTACTTGTTTCATTAGATTCGTTGAAATAAATTCTTACAAAATTAAATAATCTTAATTGACTTATCAACGGTTAATTTTTGTTCAACACTAGAACTACCGAGCACATAAACCGACTTTTGAAAATTTCATTATAAATGCTACGAACGTTTATTAAGATTTAATCAGCTTCTAGTAATTTCTCAAAGAGATATTCGTAGATCTTCAGTAATCGCAAAAGAAAAAATAGAAACTTGGTAGTTCTAGTGTTAACTATGACTTCCGCGAACGATTTTATGAAAATTCAAAAATATGCGTAGTCCACGGTATGCAAAAAGTTCATCGGTTCGAAATTACGATCCTAATGTATTTAATTCGTCACGTGAACGCAGAATGGACGGTTCATAAAATACTGATACCAGATAAGCGCTCGTGGCTATTTTTATTTAAACAGTTCGAACGATAATGTTCATACGTGTGTTTTTACGAAACTTACATATTAGAATACGATTTTTCCATTCGAGAAAAAAGGAAAATCACTATTTACAAATAGATTGCATAATTTCCGTTGCCATTTAGATACCGAATGTTGGCCTTAATCGACGCTTACGATATGCAATATAATATATCAGAGTTGACACACAGAACAACTTGTTACAGAATATATTTGATTTGAAAAGTCATTATGTTTCATAGTTCAGGGAATTCTCGAAAAAACTATTTCTATTATTCCTCTTCATATACACATCTCAGATATACGCTTTCATTGCCGAAAACAATATATAATTCATTGATACAAAGGAAATTAATCTCCACTTGTTACAAGGAAAGCAACAAAAAATCTACTTACTAGTTCCAATTATTTATCTTCTGACGTTTCATCGTTATTTGCAGAAAATTGCTTGTACCCTGTTGGTTTATGCAAATTGATTTTTGCTTATCACGACCATTCGTTTCTATTAAAAAACGACTCGCTCAAACCGCCATGCACACCAACATAGCGTAAATATATTTATTATTTCTCATGGTTTCGCACTAACATTCTCTCAAGATGGTGCAATATCGTCCTACACACATTTACCACTTACAAATACACTTTTTGTCGCTGTTCTTGTAACGTGTCGCTATTAAACGCACAGTTACCATGTCGATTTGTAGTGCATACATTTATATTGCAAACACGAAATGTAAAATAGAGTATTTAAAAAAAGATACTTCTCCCACCCAACGTACGTTCACGAATGATTCGACGATGAACGCGAGCCGCCTCGTTTTTGCGACATAAAACCGAAAGACTGCGTTAACAGAGCGACAGAAGTGTTTCAGGTTTTTTTTTAGAAATCGAACCTGCCGAGAATACGACAGGTGGTGTTTAATTAGGTGGTAAATTCATAGCAGTTTCCTTTCTCTTCGCGATACACGTGAGTCGCAACGGGAAACACGTGAATGGTCTACTGGGAACCGGCAACGGGCTCCGCAAGTCCGTGACCTCCTTTCGGAGATTACGGACATTTTATTAATCCAGCAAAATATTAAATAATTGCGCGTCGCGTTCGCGCAGTAAACGGTCCAGCGTTTTACAATATTTCGCCAGGTGCGGCTGGCTGCGTTGTCTCGTTTCGACAGTGTCTTTGATTTTATAATGGCGTACGTCGAGTCATTAGCCTCTTCCGGTTTAACGAGATCGCTCTAAAGGGTGGCTCGTAAAGTCACGATGGAATGTAGCTCTTTTTCGACAAGTCGAGAGAAACGCGAATGGACAGAAGTGAATTACAAAATTCACTTGTAATCAATCTTATTTCGTTCTATATATTTTATTTATCTCTGTATTCGAATACGGCGAAACTATCGAAATGGACACTTCGACGGAAATATTTGGAAATTCGCTCAATTTGTATCGTCGACCGTGTTTAACGTTAAAACTACCGAGTTAAATTGAGTTCTCGAAATTCCTCTATAAGAACTCCAAGAGTGCATTTGTTAAGGGTTCATCTGATTTAGATTTCAGTTCGCGCGGTGTTGAATCGATTTGTTTAATCATTTCTCAGAGGAACGTTTGTTGTTTTTAATAATTGGAGAAAGAAGAAATCGGCGATATGTTATTTTGACTCATCTAGTAGTTTTAGTGTTAAATACATTCTCTGACAGATCAATAAAGGCTTTAAGAAAAATCAGTACATTTTTTATTTTATATTTATTTCTATGATTCTCTTGATACGTACGATTCTCGACTGCTGAGATCGCAATAAAATTCTGAAATAACCTTTCTTCTTTGGTTCCGGAGTCCTGAAATCTGACGCGTAAACGTGCGGATTTACGCAAATATCCGCTGATGTTAACTCGATATCACCAACGTGCAAGAAGTGTTGTAAAACATTGGAATTTCGTACTGTTGTAGACGGAGTCCACGTGACCGGTGAAACCGTAAGCACGTGAATAGCCTAGTGAGCTTCAGGAACGTTTGCTCAGTCCATGACCGCTTTCTGCAACCCGGCAATCCTTTTACCGGTCTCGCGCGGCTCTCAGGGAGTTATATACGCACTCCTCTTTAAGGATACGTGCACAGTGCATTAATGCATAGGGTGATCTATGAATCAACGACCGCGATATTTGAGTTATTTGTTTATTCGACGATAAATTTACTCCAACGAGAAATTAGAGTGAGAGGAAAATGTGCTTTGCCATTTAGAAAATTCTATAGAAAAATCCTATCCATAAAACGGGTGTAATAGAAATAAATAGTATCTTTATGTTTGAAAAATTCATGATCCACTTGTGTCTTGTGTTCAATCGACCACTGCAATATTTAAGTTATTTGTTTATTCGACGATGAACTTATTTATTTCTATTACACCCGTTTTATGTTTGGAAGATTCACGATCCACTTGTGTCTTGTGTTCAATCAACGACTGCAATATTTAAGTTATTTGTTCATTCGACGATGAACTTGCTCCAATGAGAAATTAGAGTGAGAGGATAATGTCCTTTGCCATTTAGAAAATTCTATAGGCTGAAGATAAGATGAAGATACTATTTATTTCTATCACACCCGTTTTATGTTTGAAAAATTCATGACCCACTTGTATCTTGTGTTCCAGCCAGGGATTGAGAAGGTTCCAAAAACTGTTATACACTGGTTCCAATTAAAACAGTTACGAGTATCCCAATAAAGTCATAACTGTTGTCAGGTATATCAGTATATTATTTTTTATAACAATTACAGAACCGATACAGAACACAATATTTGTAATCTAATTAGATAACCATCAACCCTTTGCACTCGAAAGTTTTTTCCTAGAAATATTCAACACTCTTTGATAAAATCTAGACGATGCTTGTTGCGACTAATGTAAATAGTTTAATCGATAAATTAAGGGATAAGTGTATTTTACTTTGATATTTCACATAGTGACTCATTATACAAAGTTTAGTATTAAACATCAAACTTCATAATTTCGCTGTATCAAACCACTGACTCTCAGTCACCACTTGGTTTGATTTGCAAAATTATAAAGTCTTACATATAATATTAAGCTTCGTACGATGCATCAATATATGGAACATTGAAATAAAATAACTTTCCTCCTTAATTTACATACAAAGGGTTAAATCTTATTAACTTTTTTCATACCCAATCACTTCCGTATTTTCGGTGTACACCCACAAAATTTGTTTAGCACTCGAACGGTCAACGTCTCCCAATGAACGCGGCAAATGTCAGGAACGACCGAAAAAATGGCGTGCGCGCTGATTCGTGGACCGCCCTGTGCACAGCCAGCACGTGCATGTCCTAGTCGACGTCAGGCGTGCTGTCGGCCTACCGTACTCCCAATCCGATCAATGTTGTCGCGTTGCACAACGATTAGATGCCTTTCCAGCGATCCTTTCGCTTTTTCCCGGCACCTCCTTCGCGAAGGCCGGAGCCAACGATCTCGGCGCCGAGATCGCGACACGCTGCTGGCACTCTCTCTCTCTCCCAGATGCCATTTTCACCCGTTCCCTTCGTGCCCAAGTAGCTGTCGGGGAGACAGTCGCGCGGAGCCCGTCGAGGCTGCCTGCTAGGTCTCGTTAAGGATACCCTGGCCGCAATTTGTCGAAGGTTCGTGTTGTCTCGGCTCGATGTGCGTCTCGTGATTCCCACAGGATCTTCTTCTCTGTAGTGTCTCCGCTACCTTCTCGCGGTGGCCGGTCTTAGCCTTCGTGTTTCGTCCGTATCGGTAGAGCACCCCTTGCATGACTGCCCCCGACAAGATGGCATGGCTCGATGGTGTTGGATACAGGTGGATATTTAGTTGAACAGATCAGGACGGTTGTGCACGTTTTAGAGGAGCTGGTTCGCCGGTCCATTGTGCGACGAATGAACTAAACCCTCGGGAAGCTGTGTTTTAACCCTTTGCGGACGAGGATTTTTTGAAGTATCGAAAACCTTTCGCCGAGGAAGTTGAATCGTACAACAAACCTCTGAATGCCAGAGACAGAGAACAGCAGTCACTGATCTCTTGGTATTTGAACGAATCAATTGTTTATTCACGATTTCGTATTCGGAATGTAAAAGCTTGATGTCGCCAGACTGGCGAATATTAGAAAAATCAAACTGAAACGAGTCATTGAGTTCCTGAATATAATATCGTAGCTTACAATTTCTAATAACAATATAAAATTAATTTCATTTTCGTTATGTAAAATATAGGATTACGCCCATCACAAATATGTGACGCTGGCAGCGAGCGTGTTAATAACATTCCTCGCATTCCGTCCGGTACAAATGCGCTCTCAGTGTCTCGCATCGTTGGTTTCTTAAAGAATCTGTTTCAATTGATCATGCGAGTGCTCCGGTAATATTACAATAATATAATTAATAGTATTATTTCATCATTTCTTCGGACACTGAAATGATCTACAAATTATCCATACAAGGCAGTAAAACCTAGCGCGTTGAACAACCCCAAACATGAATCATCGTCGAATGCTCAACTATTTATCGCTCGATTTCTATGAATCACCGATAAAAATCCAATAGAAAATATCCATTTTTCCTTTCATTCGAAACACGATAAGATCTACGGTTAATTTTCAATTTTAGCGAAACGAAAGATGTTAGACCCACTATCGAATGAGAGAACGTTAGACTTTTATATGCACTTTCGATCTGTGCATGCGTGCGAAGCTTTTTAAAAACAGAATTTATTTTCACAGAAATGTCGGGCCCACGATCTCGCATCAGGGACCGTAAGCTTCTTTCGAACGGACGGAAAAGCGAGTCGTTCTATCGCGCATTGTCTCTCGAACGAAGACAATATCAGTTGGCAACGATATCAAGTTCCGCGTGCACCAGAGACGCAACACGTGGCGCGAAACGTGTTAACGTAACTTATATTTTATACAGAGACGTCCACTTACGGCCAGCAACGACCCAACGCGTACAGATACCACCGCGTTCGTGCAGTGTCATCTACATATCTCGCATTTGCCGAGTTCCACGAGTCTCGACGAGCTTCGAATGAAAATTCTCACTTCCGATCTAGTTTACCTTATTATCCGAATCGTGGAGATTTCGTGAACGAGCTTGAAACTCTTTGTATCACAATGTCTTTCACTGTGCTCGGTGAAACGACTTTATCGTTGATTCGCTAGGAAAAGAGAATTCGATACTTGTCTCATGCCTGCACTCTGAACTAATATTTCATTTATATGAGAAAGTAAAGAAATAATATTTAGGTTTGTTGAGTTCGATTGAACATTTTTGTCGCGAGTTTGCCTTGATACCATAGGAGGAGTTAGGGACGCCATAAGTCGGATAATAACGAGAATTAAATGAGTATCCGAGAATTTTATTCGAAGCACATATTTTGAGTGGATAACCCTATGTTACAATGATTTCTATAGTACCATGAAAGTCGTATACTTAATTAAGTGTTTATATCGCAGAAGTTGCCAACTGAATCGAAAATCTTTAAAGATTTTATTTTAGAATTAATGTTTCCTTTATTATTAGAAAACGTTTGATTTTGAAATTAATGTTTTCTTCGTTTTTATATTAGAAGTAAACAGCTTCGGGAAATCGTGAATATTCATTATAAACGACTCGTATTTGTTATGCTTTGGAGCAGTCTTAAAAAAGAAATTGGTAACATCAGTAATTCTAATGTTATGTGGATTTCGTTATGACCCAAGGTGAGATTCATTATTTATCAGTGGGATTCCTCGTTAAACAAGCTCTTCGCGGGCTTACGCTATTAAACGGATTAACCACGCAATGATGCGCAATAGCATGTTATTATTCAAATGACATGGCGACGGAGTTCGAAGAAGATACGAGAAATTTTTGTTGGAATGTCTGTTTTTTTCATTTTTAAACAACTGTTTCTTTTGTCCCTGAAAGACCGTGCGAACGTGTAATTTAATCCTCAAGCATCCTGTAAACGTACTAGAAGCATGTTTCACGATTAAATTCTGCGTATGTAGAATGAACGAGACTTACTGTTGGAATAAAACATTGTCCATCGGTCATTAACCCTTTACGGTCGAAAATGTTCTATGGTTTTCACTCTGGAACTTGCATCAATGTTCTTTAACACGTTGACTGCCACGAAAAACTTCTTTTTCAAGCTGTCCCCAATATTTTAACGCTTTTAAGAAATACGAAAACTTGTTGGATTCACCGTTAAGAAAATAAATTACTAGATCGGCAAGCAAATAATTTCGCACAAGTAGATAGCGTTACGTTCGTTTTGTTATTCTGTCAATGTTATAATTCTTTTCTTTTCAGATCTGATAGTTGACACTTTTAGATTACTATACAAACAAATTCCGTGTAATTCTCTTTACAACTGTTTACGGTGAATTTTAACATAAAGTGCAAAAAAAAACATTTTCGACGTACTTTACTTTTCTATTTCCACAATAGGAAACCGTAATTATGTTCTTGTCATCTCAATATTACTCTCTTCAGTCCCAATCGATTCGATTTCTAAAGATTCTTTTTCTAGCCACCTGTGAACGGATATTCCCTGGTGTATTTCTTCCCTCAATTCGACTGAATAGCATTATTATTATTGCACGTTCATCCAGCTGAATGTCACTGCATTAGGTAGCATTGTTCATGATACAGAAATCTTTTCAAATAATCATAGTTTAACTGAGTGACCCTTGACATTCAACGTGCTATCACGAACATAGATTCTATTTGACAATGGTGTCGACCTTTCTTAACACGTTGACTGCCACGAAAAATCTTCAGAGCTTTATGTATCGTTTTTTCTTTTATAGCAAAGATGAAAAGGAACGATTACTTCATTTTTGGCATTGCGATCATTAGGTTACATTATTATCTATTTATTTACGCTATTGAACATTGTGGTTCATTGGTTGTCTGGCACGTGTTAAGCGCCACGTAAATCTTGACCATTTTTTTGGAGAGTTATCCTTTTCAGCAAAGAGAAGTAGCATCTTTGCATTACACTATTATCAACTTTGCTACGTTACTAAACATTTTGATTCGACATTGAATATCTTCCATGTTGAGTCTAGCTTAACACAGGACATTATTCAAGTTTGTAGCATACATGTATGATTTTCCGAAATTCAATAAATATTTTTGTCAATTCATAAGCTGTGGGATAAGTCTCACTCGAAAGTCTCTTTCGTTGCTTCTTCCGAAGCGTAGATTGCAATATCATTGTATCATTACCCCGAAACCTTCAGAGGATAAATAAAAGGCAGTCGAAGGAATTCTCTGCGATTCCAATGAAACGATAGACTAGAAAAGAATCACAATACTCTGTACGTAATTGCTGTGAATTGGATAATTATAGGAAGAAAACGTTGCTGCGGACCCCACCGAACTATGTATAATTGTAAACAATGATTTCAGAGCCTGTAACTTATTCTTACAATTATTAAGAGGATCGAAAGATTTCGAAAAGTTTAAAGACGCTACTTTATAAAATTAAGGTACATAAATTTCTACTTGCTACTCGAGCATCGTCATTGAAGTCACGTTAAATGTTAGATGCTGGCACTAATGAGCACTGCGAAGCCCGCTTTTCTGGAGATCGACAATGATAAGTTCAAGACCATAATGAAAATATCAAACGAGGATGGGATCGAGCAAAGGAAGGATCGATCCGAGAAGGACGAAGACGCTTCGAAGACGCTGCAACTCCTTCGTATAAAAGGATTCCCGCGATTGTTACCCGAAGGTATCGTGTCACGAGATTTTTTTCTTTCTTTTTTCGAACAAAAAGGAACAGATCACCTATACCGTTATCGATCAAATGTTTTCAGATTCTTACTCTTAACATGATCGTACGTTTCAATATTAATTGCACTGCATCGAATCGTTTCCATTGTGTTCTTTTTTCACCGTTTTATTTCATCGATCATTACAGGGATTCAGGCGTTGGTTAATTATTGCCGATACCTGCGAGAATTGTGTCTGTCCTATTCGTTGCTCAGCGACGAATTGTTATTAGCACTGGGCTCCGAGAAGCAAATGCAATTGGAAACCTTACGACTGGAAGTGCATCAAGAGATAAAGCCGCTTCCGCGTGTCAGCGACACAGCTTGGTGTACGTTTTCGAGCCACCTGCCGAACATAAACCTTGTGCTGTGAGTGCACTTTTTTTCAATATCTTATTATCCTCCAGAGATTTCTTTCTGAAATGTCGGACACTGTTAAAAATTGTTTCATTGGATATGGCAAGAATTTTGTTGTTCATTTCTCTAAAATGAACATTTCTCTAAAATGATTCAGATCGACGTACATGACGAACGAAGACGATCAAAGTCAGCTTCTTGCTCCCTATGTTCCTATAACACACTTGTACTTTGGGGAGGCACCGTCCGAAGCAACATTGTTACGCATTGCTGGCGTGTGTTCTCGATTAGTCGAGATAGTTATCGCTGCTTATGGACCAGACACGCTTGACCGGGCACTATTGTCTATTGCCGAAGGATGTCCACGCCTAAACGCCGTCGGTTTGGGCGATTGTGAGATCACGTATGTATAATATAATGGAAGATAGTATTTTCAATGTTTAACGTTAGAATCTTCATAAAATCACTGTTCTCAAAGTTTGACATTAACAAATCTATAAGCACGTTTCTCTGATTTTCGGTTGACGAAAGAAACGGAGCAAATAAGAAATTGATAATAATTTATAATTATAATAAATTCGTTTAACCCTTTGCACTCCGAGTTCCTTTCACATTTACTTTTCCGTAATTCTGTATTGCTTTCAGTGTTTTAGTTGAAATGTATTTCGAAAGACAATTAGTAAACAGTGTAAACAATTCTTTTTACCAATACTATTAAAAATAGTATAACAACATAACATAATTAAAAAGTTTCATACTTTCGAATAAATTTACCGTTGAGATACTGGACGTAGGAGCGCAAAGAGTTAAGTTTTCTATTTGTGTAAAAGATCTTTTTGATGAAAGAATGTACCATGTTTAATATTCATATTCGTTGTTTCACGTTATTTGAAGCAGCCACTGTTTTATAAGGTTTTGATCATTTTTGTTCTCATTTGTCACAGTTGCTCAGGACTATTGGAGTTCGTGACGGTTTGCGCGAAACGACTGCGGATATTATACGTTTGGGAAACGTCGCTGATAGAAGACTCGGAGGTCGACGTGATGAAATTATCGAAAAAAATATCAGTGCTCCTCGGTCGTACGTGGGTACCTGAATACATACCGTTGTGCTGAAAGTTTTTAGTAGTAATCAAATCAATTTGAACGATACACCAATGGCTGACAATAGTGTGCGCATACGACGGAAATGTGCATAAGTGATAATTAGACTGTACGGATATCTATTTTCTATTTTTTACATGAATCAATTATCCGGGAGATATAAAAACTATGGTTTCGATCCGTAGAATAGAAATTTGCATATGCGTTGTAAGTTCTGTAATATTAGTATTTATAAAACCATTGTTTCGAGAAAAAAAAAACGATGAAATCTGAAATCACAGCGTAAATCGAGTAAAAAATTTCCGCGTTCTGATCGCGACCCATATGAAACCCATATGAAAGTGTAACTGTAGTTTTCCATCATCTTCATTAATTTATGTTTTCGTAAAAAAAAAGAGAGAAGAAAAAAATCGAATTATGCTAAGTACATTATGCGTTTTACACGACTCAATGAAAAGAACGAAAAAAGCCACGTATTGTAAAAATTGCTCGTGTCTGTTAATACCAAAAAATATAAACTTTATTAGATTATAATGGTACCTTTTTTGCGAGTGGCGTATATAAAATAAAATGATACCACTACTTATTTATCAATCGTCGCTCATGGTAGATATGTATAATATACAATAATTAATAATATAGTCTATAATGTTATTGTAATACAACAGACTATGTACATTATTTCTACATCATAACACAATAAATGATTGGATATACTTAGTAATTAATGTTATCTATTAAACGTTAACAATTAATGCTATTATCGTTCGATCGTCTCTTCTTGAAAGTCACGCGATTATATTTTTTTTTTTCTTTTTACATCTTACCGATGTTATTCTAAAGATGCGAAGTGCTCAGTCTTGTATCCCAGCCGATATATCCGATCTCTTGTCTCATTAAGGCCGATTAAAAAACCTAATATTTGAACAATTTACGCTTCATTTACAACAAACCATGTTAACACATACAAAAATCTGCATTAGCTTTGTTCCTTCTTTAATCCTAAATGTTTTTTTTCATTTACAACGCATATATAACGCATAACTTATCGAACAAATGTTTTTGCATTTCTACGAACATGTTCAAAGATTGAAATATATACCAGGTACATTGCACATACTTTTTAATCTTCAGAGATTTACTCGAACGTTTTGCCATGTATATTAGATTTTCATAGATCCAGACCCCAGGATTACAAGAAAACTTCAGTATAAAATATCACGTATCACATAAACACATAAAGGATCCCTCCTAGAGAAACATTTTATTTTCATTTAAAATCATTTCAATCTTTGGTAGAGAACCAGTAAAAAATCACACAGTTTAACCAAGCGTTTCTTATAAGAAACTTAAGAAAGACAGGGAAAAGTACAGGAAGAGTTTTATGAGCATACAACCTACCACCCACGATACTCTGTCAGAACAGGATATCTAAACAAAATTGAGCCAAAAAGTTTGCCCATAACTATGGCAAGGAACTACTTTGTCCACTGAGTTGACATGGACCTCCACATACTGAAGGTTTAAAGTGCCAGAGGGCTACCCAATGGAATTGGTCAAAATTCAAAAGCGAGAGCAAAAACCAAAAGTCTTAAAGGACCATAAGAAAGTCCAATCAAAAATGCAAAAGGTTAGACTCGCTCGACCAAGTTTAATGTCTGACAATAAATTGAGAACACAACCACCAGTGTACATGTCCTTTACAGGATGTATACTTTGCTAGCTAAATCAAAGGCAGGTGATCAGGAATGGAAGGTTCCTTTCTTCGGAGACTGAGATATTAAAGAGTCCAAGGTGACGGAGGAGCAGAATCCATACTTTATCATTAGGTTTAGGGCTAGGCTCCTTACCCCAGACACTACCAAGACACTCTGAAATGTCAACCGGTGCACCATACTGCTCAGAGTATGAGAAAAGTCTCATGGGACAACACAGCAGCAAGACAGCTCTTTCATTGTGTGCTTCCTTCAGTGAGTTTTATTCCATTCTGACCATTCAGATACACGTTTTCCTTCTACGAGACTTCTTGAGCACTCTGAGCAGTCTTAAATGAGATAATAGTGTCATTCGCTGGACCTAGAAGACACTGTTCTTGTCGGCTAACTATGGTGTAGATATCACTGATGATCTAGACGTTAGTTAAGAGAAAAAAAGGTGCTGTGACTTTGGCCACTGTAGGCAAACGCACCATTGGCGTGTGGGTTAGCAGACTATAGCGGATAAAGTGGGAATCAGACCCAGACACATTTACCCAAGTGAAATGCAGTTTGGTGATGGCGTGAGGTATCAGGAAGAGCATGACGACAGGCTACTTAAACGGTTCGTGCCCGTGGTGGGACTTTGAATATGTACCAGTACATGTTCGGGGACTAGTTAAGCGACAGTGTGTCGTTGAGCGAACCGACGGGCATTTTGTGAACAAGGGTACCGAACCAATTCATTTCAATCTTTGAACATAGCATTATTCCTCCGATCTCTGAAAGACACAGTTAATTGAATAAAATACAGTAGAATTTAAATTATTTAATATACAACAATGACGCATCGTGTTCGTTTTGTTATTAATTAGGAAATGCACTAATTATTCATTGGCATCTTCAAGCAACTGATCGAGTTGTAAACGTACAAAAAAATTTTAATCTAATTTATCACTTAAAGTAACAGAGCCCTTTGAACATGTTTGATGCACACATCAAAATGACTATATACTAATATCAGTATACGAATATTTTAATAAAAAATATTGCAAACATTTTAGGAACATGTACAAAAATTATTCTACTATAAATATATGGCTCTTGTTCCTAAATATCAGTGATATCAGCGTATTTGTCATGTACACAGACATAAATTTGCGAAATTGAAAGTTATTTAGAAATAAGATTGAAACATACGTGAAGCATTTCCCATGAAAGAAAACAGAAACATAATGTATAATTTGAATATCATTCCCCATTTACGATCCCTTCGCTCGTTAATTGCAATAATTCCTTCCTATTTGTTACATGTATCGTACAGTTAAGTCTCGTTTAATATTGGAATTTGCATCTTAATTTTTCATTAGAAACAAAGCAACTGATCAGACCCACTGCAAATATATATATATATATATATATGTATCGTTCACAGTTATTCGTGTTTTTTTTATTATTACTTAACATTATATTTATATATACGTAATCCAGTGGTCTTGAATTTTGCATCAACAAAAAATTAGATAATTATTCGATAATCGAGACTTAACTATGTACATAATAAATTTTAATATGACCTGTACAATGTTACTTAACTCTGTAACGTGGTGTGCTATTTACATTGAGAATTGAATTAAAGTATAAGTAAATACAAATCAAACTCCGCTTTATACAGATCATGGTGTATTAAGGGTTAAACGAAATTTTAAACACAGGTCTCAATTGCATATAAAACATGTCTAAAGTATTGTTAACTTTTAGCACCAGTTTAGGCATGTTCACCATTCTTTGTAACCACTACTTTTGGCAAAGTAATATTAATACTATTACGTAACTTCACTATTAACAGGCATAACAAAATAGATCGACAAGTATCTTATATCATTAAGAAGGAGCAATCAAACAAATGGACGGGTCGATTACTTATTTCTACACTAGGATACTGCTAATGAACGAAATTGCTAAAACCTATATCTCTACTCCATCTCTCGGTTTATTTATTTATCGATACTTTGAGTTTCATCGATGCATTATTAAACCGAGAGATGAAATAGCACAGATTCGTGCAAGTCCGCGTGTCGCAGAACTTTTTTTCTACACATAATTTAAGTGTTCGAATACAGATAAAAAATTGATGCAGCTGTAAGAGACATAATGATTTTTTCTTTTTTTTTTCTTTTTGAGCATTACGACTGCTAAATTTGCTCGAGGGGCCGCTGATCTAGTATCGATAATAAAATTTTAGCTTCCTACAAATTTCCTTAATTAATCGATCGTAAAAATTTTTGTAGAGTTCCCCCTATCAAAATCTTCATAATAATTGTGAGAAGCTTCAGCCCCAAGAACAAAATGGATAACATTATAATGGATATTTCTGATTGCCTTGGCGCACAATAAGTTTAACAATAACAAGATTTTCATTACGACATGTCGTATTGAAAATAATAGTTTTCCCTTTTATAATAGATTTCACTATTATATACGCACCTGTCTATTATTTATTAAGATATGGCTCTTGGTATTAACCAGTCATATCAATAAAAATATTTTGAATTCCCAAAATCAATCCTATAAGAAGATACTTTGATCACGTTAAACTGTATTAATCTTTATGATACGATAATATAACTTATATGATTCATACAAACCTAAATAAATTAATCAATCAGGCATATCAATAGAAATTATAGGTACAACAGGTTTCGTTAGGTCGATTTTCTTAACATGTTTCTCGTTCTTATCCGAAACCATTGGTTCAGATGGCGGTTGATCTTGTTCACTTCTTGGTTGATACGATATATTACCGTATTCCTGAAGTAATGGACACAGTCCTAATAAAAAGTGACAAAAGTCTTTTCTAATACCAAACCACCCTAAAATTCATAATGGCCGATTAATATTAATTAACAATAATCTAACCGAGAAGAATATAAAATTATTGTTACTCACATCTATTTCCACCTTTTGCATCAAAAGACATAAAAATAAGTGTTACGTGAGATATTAAAAGTGGCATGGCGACTGTGGTGTAATTTAATGAAATGTCTCCATCCAATTTATTTGCTAATAACACCTACAATTAGGTAAAAACCAAGTTAATAGAATCTCTTGAACATTCACAGTTTCATTGAAATAGGATTCCTTACTTGGAACACTGAAATTGGAACCACGAGAAATGTGTATGCCAGTGCAGAATTTAAGGACGTCCGCCTCTGTCTGGCAGTAACTTGTGGTGCCCTTAATAAAACAGCTGCAAACACTATTGCATAGAGAACAGCAACTAGGGACAAGCTCAAAAGTGTCCAAACAGGCACGAACACTACTTCCCAACTCCATGTTATAAAACCATCTAGTCTTAACGCCAAGAAAATAAATTGCAATACATTAACTGCACAGAACAATTCAAGTTCGAATGACCGATCATGTTTTGCAGCCCAAATACATACCTGAAAGTATAATATACTTATATTTGGAGAGAATTAATCTATAGTATACAGTGTTTCAGCTGTAGGAGAACAACTAAATATCTCCTTTGTATTTAATAATGTATTATCTATTTGAAAAAAAATTAAATATGATAACTCTACAGTCGGGAAATTATTTTGTCTACAATCTTATAACTTCTCTTAAGCATCAGTCGGTTTTGCTATAAATAAGAATAATTATAATCCTTTAAATAATAAGCCATTACATAATGCTTACCAATACACTAATACTGTCTTTACAAACAGCTAGGGAACAGATCTTTTATACATTTGTACACTGACGGTATGTACACCACCGTTGATGGACATGACCTTGAACATTTATAACAAACAGTAAATTTGTATTCCATTCTAACTTTGTTTTGGAATTGGATCACCTTTGTGAATGCAAGGTCATCCCAAGGTCATCTCTTAGCCATATTCAAATGCAATTTAATGATTGCTACAAGATGAAGTAAAAAAAAAGTAATGCTTTTTCTGCAAAAAAAAATACAAATGACATTGAAGAAATCTAAAAAAAAAAATGACTGTGAATAAAACGTTCATTTCATGGCTCCTGCTTTAAAACCGTTTAAATTGTATTTTAAACATTCTTAACATTCTTGAAAACAAAGGAGATATTTAAATGTTCCTGTTCAGCTGGAACATCTTGCATATAACTAGCTAAAAATATAAAAATTCTTCATATCTTAAACGAAACTGAATCTTTTATATTGAATCTCTATCTACATCAGCTTTTATAACATTTTTGTAACTGTTTTAAACAAATAATGAAGAAACTGTTCCTGCAATAAAGTACACTTTTCTAATACAGTACTTTCTGCTTTCATTAATTATAAATAATAATTTTATACTTTTAGCTAGCATTGAATTTAATCCAAATATACTTACTGCTATTGACACTATAGAAATAAAAATAAGTGGTATAAATACAAGTATCCAAAGGTGCCTTTCCGATTCTAATTTATCACATACTAACAATTCAAACATTAACAGGATCAAGTGTAATGCTAAAGTGATTAACATTGCCTTGTAATGTACATAGGCATCTCCTTCGAGCCTTGCATGTGGATGTCTCCACCAAACGTAACTTCCGACAGTAGCACCCAAAATTACCATACTCTTCCAAAACCATATTGGTGTAAACACACACCAATAACTCCATTCTATGAAACCATCCAGCCGAAGAGCGAATAGGGATGTAAATATCATCAAACAGCAATGCACTAAAAATTTGCTACAATATAAATTAAGAAATGTTAGTTTCCAAATATTTGATAAAATTACTTGTTTTCAATTCTGTACATCAGATATTAGTTTTCTTACAATTTTAGAAAAACTAGTATTTAAAATACATGACAATAACACTACAAAGTTAGATGAAAAGTCTTGAGAAAAAACAAAGAAGGAAAAACAAAGAAGATTACATCAAACTGTTTAAAAATAAAGTATTTTAAAAAATTGATAATTAAATTATTTAACCCAAACAAAATGTAATTTCACTGATTGTAAAACATATATTTTGAACGTATAAATATTAAAAATAATTATATATTCCGTTGACTAGTGACAAAGGTCAAAAGCCTTGTAACAATGACAAAATTTAGCGAATAAAGAAAGACGAGGATTTGTTTAAAATAAACACTTGACCTATTTAAAAAATATAAACCAAACCGAAATTAATTAAATAAGGAATATTATAACTCAGTCATTGGAAAATTTCTCTATTTATTAAACTATCTACATCCGCTAATTTATAAAAAATAAGAAGGAAAATCTTATCGAGCACTTAACGATAAAAGTTTCTTTATACATAAAATAAGGTTCGTTGTTTTGCATTCTTTTTATTTGTTTCGTGGAATACTCTAAATATAAGATCTCGATATCCCACAGTAATTCATTTTTAATCTACAGCATTAACGAAAATCCATATAATTCACGCGCAAGGTTTTACCTTGGATTGAAGTCTTGAAAGAGTGTTTGCAGATTCATGATTATCAGAAACGTTTTGTAGGCCAACTACTTGACGTAAATCTTCGTGATGATCGTCGCGTATAAACGCATCCCACCGAAAATCGTTTCATTTACCGCAGAGTTTATCGCGGAAGAACACGAATAGTGAGCTCCGCATTTGCAGACAAAAAGAAAAAATAAATCCCACAATTTCGCACGCGAAATTTTCGAATTGCACTGAAATCAGCCGAAGGCCAACAGCTGTCGACATTCGATACGTCAAGTGGTAACTCAAACGTTAGCAGAGAACTTCGTACTTATTTGAAATGCATATTCAAAATGTAATCCATCAAATCTTTGATTATACATTTTACAAATACATTGGACACTCGAGAAACACGATGGATCTCTAATAATATTCAATCGATGAAGAATTTCGGAAATAATTCGAGTTAAAAACTTCAGAACCCAAAATACAAATTTTGGTATTATGTGTTTATTTCTTAAACCATATAATTAATTATCATTTTATTTCGTTCCTAAACAATTACATAAACTTTAATCCTTTTAATAATATTTTGATATATATCATATTTTAGTATCGATATATTAAAATGAATATAGTAATTTTTAAAATTTAATAACAATTGTAATAAAAACAAGATGACAGAATGTATATTTAATGATAAAATTATTTATATCAGAATAAATAATTGTTTTGACGCACCCTATAGATAAGTAAATGATATAATTAAAATAATTTTATATATTTTATTTTTAAAGAATATTCAGTAAATCAGTCACTTTTTAAAAAGTGATTATTTAAAATATGGGTACAATAGAAATTCATCAACCAATCAGCGTTTACGTATGTACATATAACTCATAGGTTGCTCTACCAGTTTCCGGTGGTGGATAAGCGTGCTTCTTTTCGTCTGTAACCTCAATCATGGCGGTGGGTAAAAATAAGGGTCTTTCAAAAGGAGGTAAAAAGGGAGTGAAAAAGAAGATGTAAGTAAAATAATAATGAGTTTTCCTTGAACTTTAATTCTTCAATATGCAGAAATTATAATATTTCACTTCTTACGTGGCAAGATGTGCCGAATTAAAACAGATTTCATACACCTGACATTTGAATGCTTAGAGATACATTTCTCGATTAATAGATTATCTCTATCAATATTTTATAATTCAAATAAAAGTAGTCTAAGAAGAAGCTATTCGTTTTTCATCGAGACTAATTATGCATTTAAAATAATATTTTTAATACGCTCCTCCGATGTTTATTAACATGCTCATCACGTTTACATTTTTCAAACAAAGTTTCAGTACTGAATGAAACATTCAGTGTATCGCATATAAAGTATATCATATAATTAATCATATTAATGTCAATTAAATTTATGGGGTTTCATTACATATATATGAAATTTATTACTCTAACCTTAAAGTGTGGCATCAGTATTAGAAGATTAATCTAAATATATTCTTCTTATAGTGTTGATCCTTTCACACGTAAAGATTGGTACGATGTTAAGGCACCGTCTATGTTCACCAACCGTCATGTTGGCAAAACATTGGTCAACAGAACCCAAGGAACAAGTAAGTTATTTTAAAAATCATTTGCAACTCCAGCTCCATGAAAGTACCTTCATTACTTTTTGTGGCGTTTTATGTTGCAAAAGTAAAGCAGCTCTATACTTTGGTATTGTTTCAACAAGATACTAAAATTAGATACTGCTACAAATGTTTTCTTTTTTATTCAGTTTATAATATCTTAAGTACATATACTAAATTATTTTCGTCTTTAACAAAGTATGTGCTTTATTTTATAGAGATTGCATCTGAGGGTCTAAAGTACAGAGTATTTGAAGTCTCTTTAGCGGATTTGCAGAATGATGGTGATGCAGAGAGATCTTTCCGTAAATTCAGGTTAATTGCAGAGGATGTGCAACATCGTAATGTACTGACTAATTTCCATGGTATGGACTTGACCACAGACAAATTGAGGTCTATGGTAAAAAAATGGCAGACTCTCATTGAAGCTAATGTTGATGTAAAAACTACTGATGGTTATCTTCTCAGAGTTTTCTGTATTGGATTTACTAACAAAGACCAGTTGAGTACTAGGAAGACATGTTATGCTCAACATGCACAGGTTTGTAATTATATTTTATATATCATACTCTATTTCCAATACTTGCAACTTACAGTTCATAAGAGTATTCATTTGCTTTTGTGATATATACTGTTGCATAGAAAAAAAGTGCATTTGCTTACCACATTACCTCTGAAATAAGAAGTAGTGATATAGGATATTGCAACATTTATATAATTCTATATAAATTGAAGATATTTTTATACTAAAGTACATAGCTATAATTATCACTATTTTTCTACTTAGGTTAAGAAAATTAGGCAGAAGATGGTTGAAACAATCACTAATGATGTTACGAAGAGTGACTTGAAGGGTGTTGTCAGTAAACTTCTGCCAGATGCAACGGCCAAAGACATTGAGAAGGCATCCCAAGGAATTTACCCACTCCATGATGTTTATATTCGTAAAGTATGTTTACATACGTAATTGAATAATGGATTGTTATAAAAATAGCAATAAAAATAATATTAATAATTTTATTTTTTGACAGGTTAAAGTATTGAAGAAACCACGTTTTGAACTGAGCAAGCTTTTGGAACTTCATGGAGATAGTGCAGGTAGCAAGCCGGAAGAAGTAGGAGAAACTGGCTCAAAGGTCGACAGACCAGAAGGCTACGAACCACCTGTACAGGAATCTGTTTAAGGGAGTAATTCTCTTTCAATATTTGATATAAATAAAAGTCACGTTCAGTGCAAAAACTATTTTCAGCTTTTTTCTATACCTTGTGTTGTTTCGTCGCTAAGAATCAATCTTCTTGTATATTTTGAATGTCGATATTTAAACGGTTGAGAAGGTTTAATTTTAATAGTAAATATTTCTATATAATGAATGGGCAAATAATTACTAAAAATATAATTCTTACTTTATTTGATTATATTACAATGTAAAGGTACTAACAGTGTTACGAGCTAATGAAGGAATTAGTGTGATAGTGTCTGCTTTGCAATTGCCCAACATCCTGTCAGTAGTGCCCTAAAACTTTCACTCCAAGATGCCAGTAAATATATCAAGAAGACGAAACACAGTATCTTTGTCAGTACGTCAACCCAGTACATGCTGTAATAAAAATAGAATAATCACGCATTTGCTAAAAATTGCTTTCAATTGAAAACATTAAAGCTGTTCATTATCAAATATTAATAAAATAGTAAATCTGACATTCTCAAGTGTCTCCGAGCTGCTGGCAACGTCTCTGGCTGTTCATTTAAAATGAAGATCCTTGCAGCCCGTATGCAACTCTCGAAGTATCCATCAATATCCAAGTCGTTTCCGTGTAACTGATATTTTTCGTACTCGACCGAATTAAACCGATCCCTCACTTTGTACATGTTTGAGTTGTCGAAGTCCCATTGATGGTTAGCATAATACTCGAAAACTTCAAATCCCTTTCGTATACGACGTTGCACACGGCACATGCTATGTACAATAATAGTATTTTTTTAATGTCATTGATACACGTACATTATAATTATTACTCACATTGGTTTGTAACCAGCAAGGAAAATAAGTGTATCTATTAAGTAAGCTGGTATCATGTGGAATAGTAAAAAGCATATGTTGTGCATAAGTCTTGATTTCTTCATACTGCCACCTGGGTACCAAACGACGCCATTTAAAGGTACTTTTTCTGTTATTTTTCGACCACGTGCGATAATTTCTGCCCATGATACCTGAAATTTATGTTATAATTCTTACAACTTCTGTTCGTATGGTTGTAGCATTTTAATTCTATATTTTATTAAGAAATAATCTACCTTGTATTCGTTACTGCTCGTTAGGTTGAAAACTCTTCTCTCGTCGTCGTGCAGATAAAAGTAATTCCATGATGCGGCCAAAATAGCGTTCACGGCAATATCAACAGGTAGGTAATCAGCGTATCCATTTTCATCGCAGTACATTGTCCGAATAACACCTTTCCCAGCTCCAATTAAAAGTCCTGTTGGCCCGTTGATATTGTCTGTCCATCCAGGTACTGGTTCTTTCCAAACAGGTATAACGACACTTGGCCTACGTTATTGAAAGAAAATACTCTTTAAGCGATATATACTTTAAAGTATCAGTATGTATTTCTATAAGAATTCATAATATGTTTACACCTCAATAGAATTACTGGAATGTGTGGCATGGCTTCTTCGATAAGTCCTTCAGATAAAGCCTTTGTGAAGGCATACGTATTAGGAATATCTCCCAGAATTTTATCAGTCATGGCTTCAACCACCTCATCATCCATCCACTCTATGCATTTGATAATTTTGTGAGGATCTGCTGGAGGAGGATATGATTTTTCTCTTAATATCTGGAACAAATTAAAAAGTTGACGGTATCTACTCATTTATCAATATTATATTAATCTATTAATATAGTAAATATATATAGTAATATGTTAAATAACATCTAGTATTATCTATTGACAAACTGATAGTAAAATATACTTCATTGAATTGTAATGAATCTTTCAATGCTAACGAAAATTATTTTACCTTCTCTTCTAGATGACAGTATGCAGTACTGATATGAGCAAACAGCTTCAAGTGTTTCATCTCTTTCGCCAGTTCTAACATTTGCTTTGTACCGCGAGTATTTAACAGAACCGCCTTTTTCAGCAGCTCGTCGAATCTAAAATAATCGGATAATTTCAAGCGACTGTGGTTTACCATACAAATTGTTGATCTATCTTATTTTGTGCCTCGGTACCTTACTGTAGCGGCGCCATGATATACAATGTCGATTTTTTCGCAAAGCATTTTTCTGTCCTCTGGAGAAAGTCCCATGCCTAACATCGACACATCTCCGTTCACAACTGTTACTGATTTACGTAGCTCCGCTAATCCTCTTTGTTGTTTAACTTTCTCAAAGAGCTGCAACAAGCAATTACCGACTAAAATTGATGACTAATATTTACTACTGCAAATCTGTTATTCTATTCTATTCAAAAGAATCATTTGAACGTGGCTAATATTTACTAACGCAAATTTGGTATATATCTTATTATACTAAAAAAATTATTTAAATAGTTTAAATAAGTTTCTTCTGATTTCATTTGACACAGTTGTAAAGTGACTTCCTTGTTTTCAACCACCCTGTATGCTGCATTAACTTAATTAGGCATACTCAGATGAAGATCGAAGTGATTCATACCATGACTATATTCTTCACTCAGGTGAATAAACATCTCATATGCAACTAGGAAGCTAAATGTCCTTCGATATTAAACGATATTTATCTGCCTGGTTAGATGATACTGCGTTTTATAATATCAATGTTTTCATTCGAATGTTTTTACGAAGCGTGTGCATACAGGCTGTATTGTTTCTAAGAATAATTAAAAGTATTTATAACGGTGTTGTCACAGTTTCTATACGTCCAATAGTAGCGCAATAATTGTTCCATTTAATAACATTTTATAATATTAACAACTTTCCAGGTTGATTGTTTATTCCTCAACACCAGGTTTACGCACCGATTTGGCGCACGTTAAATTTTATAAACATTTGTTGGCCAACGTTCGTCTCGGTTTTGATTGATGCAATTACGCGAATATGTATCCTAATTGTCTATTTCTAAGTTCCCAATTTTCAAGATCTAAGCGAACGAACATCAATTTTCCTAAGAACGACAGACTAAACGTCCGCACACCTAGTGTTAATTTTATAAATTCTCTATTGCGAATGATTTCATGTTACAGAGGAAACGGACCAAAGGTCTGTTAAATTGTCATAAACCTCACGCATGTGAACTGACGTTGACTTTCATGTGATGCAATTCGACCTCCTCTCGAGGAGAGATTTGCACTCTGCATTAGGAGTTTCGTCATTACTCGCAGTTCCTATAAAATTCCGTTTTAGTTTCTAATATTGCGCACAGATTATTCGGTACCACTCGGCTAACTCCAAATACGAATGCTGAAACATTCAAAGAATGTCTCTGAATGAAACATTCTCAGTTCGCATTATTGTACGTTCGGCAGGTCTCGAGACTTAACGTATCTTCGAAATTATTTTCGACTGATTTATTGCTGTCTTTATTAAATAAAGCACAGAGAAAAAGTAAGAAAATAATAATTCTATTACTATTTCAATATCACTGAATTCAAAATTATAGAAAGTCCAGTACAACAGCTTGACCAACTGCATTATCTGCCTTCAATTCGTTTTACTCAATTGCTACTTTAGACGTAGTGTCCATGAAACATTTTTGGGCAACGGACAAGCGTCAGGTTTCATGAAAATTTAGTGAATTTACAAAAACAGGTTTAATCGAAAGAATGCGACGTTAATGTAGTTTAGACGGATTGAACAGGTATGGGGCTGTCTTGGCCGAATGCAAAAGTATTTGTAGGTCGCACGAAAACCATGATACAGTCTCGTTGCCACTGGCTCAATAACTATGACATAACACACTGCCACGCACGAAATGACTTTCACTGAGTAGTACTAAACAAATACCAGTCTTAATAATAACGATAGTAACGTAGTTCGCCATCTTTCTTAGAGAGCAGGCCTTGACTTCGTTTCATGCTTTTTTGTTCCCTAACGTGATTATGGAGTACCATGGTGTTAGATAAACACTTTCGACGTAGAGCCTGTAATGCAATTATCTAGCGAATGTCTCCGAATATGTAGCGGCGAAGGATTTGCATTAACCGGTGCAGATTGAACGGTGAGATTGATCTCGTAGAGAAAAATGATTCGTCGATGAATTTTGGTGGTACTACGGTGTTCCAGGAAAATAATATTCTGTAGAGGTGATAGAGTAATTTTCTTAGTCATACCATATTTTATCATAATCAGGGGGTGTTTATGCAAATAAACATTTCAATTAGTTTGTAGATACTGGAACCAAGGAAGTAACGAGTTTATAAAATTCTAAGTTAAATCAAGTCAAGTCAAGGAATTAATGAAAAACCTAGTTGTTATTCATATTTTCTACATTCAATTTACAATAAATCGATATTACATAAACGTTAGGAACGTATATTCGATTATGTAGTGATATTATTAATAATACACGTCACAAAATAAAAACTGTGTTACGTTAGTACCAATAGATCAAATTGACGTAATCTAATCTTTCCTTCACATCAATATGGTGTCGACACAGAATATCATTCCACTTTCATAAAACAAGTATGAAATCAACTTTATGATAGATTACATATTTATACATATGTCTTTAGTGGTGTTTGCAATTGTAACTTCGAGAAAGTGATTTCCCTCGTAAGCAATTAGTCCTCGAAGTCTACCAATCAACTGTATTTTTATATACATAGATTTACGATTACACCAGGTGGTTCACGAAATAATGACTCATCAACCATTGTTGGCCAATTCTATGTTTACATAATTACGCTTTCTCTGAATATATCCCGTTAAGTACTTCTGTGTTACAAAGTTTTCCTCAGTCATCGTGTCTTCCACGAAATTTTACGAGTGCTTCTCGAAATAAACTCGTAACTGAGTATACACTTCAGTTAAGAAATTTCAGAGGAGTTTGCGCAAATCTAATTTTCGTTCCTATTCTTCTGGAACTGTTATATAATACTATAAAAAAATGTGTCGAAATTCGGCACGTTACAAACGCAACTGGGACACAAATGTTTGAATCAAATACAAATTCAATATGATCCTTAAGGAACAATTTTCAGAAGTGTAATTATTTATAAACTGAATTTCGTCTCGAATAATTTTCGCCAATGGTTCGTTTAAAAAATATATATTCTGTATTTTTCTTGCACACCGTCATGCGATGCAAACGAATGCAACATCTGCGTGACCTTTGATCTATGATATTCAGATAAGACTAACATCAATGGAATAATTACTCAACGCTATAGTTAGCATTATTTATACCTTTATGATAATAGGTCTATAGTAGATTTAAGATTTGTTAAGATTCGATGATCTCGTTTGAATCAGAATTGAAAAAGTTGAACCGAAGAGTTTGAACGTAGAATCACAATTTTACACTACCAAATCGGCGAGAAGATGTAGTAATATTTAGACATTCAACGATTATTAATATAAAGTATTGCGAATAAATCGACTATATAATATACAACAACTTTAAGAAATAAATCACTGAGAAACATAGTTACCGGAGAGTTGAAAATGTCATCCATACGATTTTTCGGGTCCTTCCCTTTCTTCGGTCGTATGAGCATGTAAATTTGCCGTACCTCGGGTAGACATCTGAGAAACTTTTCAACCAGCACTTTTCCCAAGAAGCCGGTGCCGCCAGTCACTAAAATATTTTGATCCTTGAAAGCGAGCGCGATCCTGTCGTGGATCTGCTCCTCCATTTTGGTTTCCGACACCATCTCCTGAAATTTCACGATTCATTTTAACTCGATCCGTGTCTCAACTAACGAGGTTCAATCATGTCCCGTCGATATTTCGAGTACGGAAGAATTCATTGCGGATTAGTTGCATCAGTGATACGAGTTTTGTCAATGAAAATATCGCCGACATTACGGTTATGTACAGTACGGAAGAAATATTGCAGTAAGCGTGCAATGAAACAGACACGACAACCTTCTTCGTTTTTACTTGTCCATGATTAATGATGAAATTGCCGACAACCTTCGCAAGAAACAAGAGAAAAAGATCAATCTTGCGTTTTGCGTACTGCACACCAATAAGAAACGTTATTATCGTGGAACGACGTGTGCATGCAGAGTGTCTCTTCCCTGTGAACTGCAGTGAATCCTACGTGTTCTGCATTTCGAAATGAGAGTGATAGGTGTAACACGTACAGTGACACTGAGTTTTCGAATAGAAAGTGAAAGACCGAATTCTATGATGAATCGGTTCGTTGCTATCGGTTAATCGAAGAGAATGTTATTTTTAGGAATTCCATCGGTTCCAAAACTGGAAAAGGAAATACACGTGCATTTATGTGTCTGCATCGTGAATTTATATAATACGGATATCGATCGCAAAGCATTTAACGAAATATATTTACGCAATACCTAAATGTCATTCGCGAGTAGTTTTAACGTGAGCGATGACTCGCTTTTTCGATGAGTTCGATACAAACGCAGGAATATTAATATATTTCAGGATCACGTAAAAGTGTATAATTTTTACTATAAATAAATACAGTTTTAAGGATCATGCAACACCGATTTCTGTACAGTATCCAACGAATTTATGTAAATTAATGCAAATCGTCTTATGTAACACTTTAACTACCGTGTTACCTGGATTTGGCTGACACAATCTCTTCCATAAATTTGAATATTCATTTTCGCGATGACGTATCGAGCGAACCAAATTTTCGGACGTTTGAGATACAAGGAGGATCTATTTTGAATTTCTGCTTCGTTATGAAAACTGTTTCGAGTGTATGGAAGTTACGAGTGTTTGTTTAGTGATCTGTTGACACTAGCAAGTATTTACTATGTACTCCTCAAAACGAGCAGTTTTCCTGTTTCGCAATTATTGGTGTCTCGAAAGCGTTAAATATCCGGAACGATTTTGAAACTGAAGAAACCGGAATAAATCTATCGCCACAATTATTATAACTGTCAGTATTAACACTAGAACTACCGAGCATTTGTCGCGATTGATACGCAATCCCTATAAAAATTGTGACGATAGATTATCGTCGATTTCTGCAGACATTCGTTACAGTTTTCAAGTGAAACCATTTCCAGAATTATCTCGAGCATTCAATGCTGTCGAGATATCGATAATTACTAAACAAAGAAAGTAAAACCAGTCGTTCCGTCTGGTGCGGCAGTTCTAGTGTTAAACAATTGTCATTTCAGGCATTTACTTACACCTCCACTATGTAGTTAAGTGCAAACCGCGGGAACCGCGAATTGCGGTTCAACCATTGAGAATGTAAGTTTTCATTCTGGTAAACTGGTTGCAATAAGAAAACAATGTTATCGACTACTGATTGTTTATTATGAACTTAATACTGCTTTCGCTTTTTTGTGGGCTAAGCAAAAAGGTGCAATCTGTAGATGAAGGACAACCACTTAGGTTTTCCATGAGGATGAACTCGTAAACCTCGTGTGAATCATTCAAGGAAAAACAATATTGTTATTTTCCTCTTTTAAAAATATTTTCTTCGCATCGCAGGAAAATGTTTCGCTAAACAGAAACAACGTAAATAATAATATTTATTCCTTCATAACAAAGATAAGTGGTATAAGAAGCTACGCTATTATCTAGTTAATTATGTTACTAAATATTTTTATTCGACAGCAGTTTTTTATTTTTAAGGACGCTGAGTTCCTTCCTGAAATTTCTTGTTTTCTTATTGTTTAATATATAAATATTTCTATATAAAAATTCTTATTATTTTTATGGAACGTTGGAAGTTTGAAAAATTGCTACACTTTGAAAGATTATAATAAGTAAATCTTATTGGCAATGATCAACAAAATAAATGTAAAACGAATTCCACCGTTGTAAATTACTGTAATTTAATTTCCCTAAAAATGAATACAAGTTTGAAAATAAAACAACATTCAAAGTAAATCGAGTGCAATTCTTTGTCGATCTTGCAACTTTAACGCCGCATCAGCGAACGTGGGAAGGGGTTAGAGCGAAAATGACGAAGTTGTAACAACGATCAAGAACGATTACCGATGAAAAGAAATAAAGGAATTTATCTTCATTGACGGTTGCATAGAAAAATCTATGAATCGCTCATGAAATGATTTTAGTGTTGGAAAACTTGATGGATTATATCAACCCTTTGCACCCGAAAGTCTTTCACTGGAAATATAAATATAGTCGACATTGTTTGAAACTGACTGAACGATAATTCACAGATAAATTAAGCAACTATTTTACATAAATACTTCACATAGCAATGCAAAGTTTCATTTAAAATATTAAATATTCAACATCATAGTTTGGCTGTATCAAATAAAGTGGTGAATCGCCTTTCGAGTGGAAAGGGTTAACCTTCTTGGTACCCATGAGCCGATATTTCGGCTTTACTCACTACACAGATTTTATGATAAAATAAAACAGCGAAGATTCATCTTTATTTTAAAGAAAGTTAATCAAATTGAGATAACTAACTCAAAATGACTGGTTTCGGTATTTTTGTTTCGCAATTATTGGTACCTTCAAAGCATTGATTCGAAATGATTTTGGAAATAGTTTCACTCGAGTACCATAATGAGTGTCTGAAGAAACCGATAATAATCTATTGTTACAATTTTTATAGGGATTGCATATCAATCGCATTAAACGCTCGGTAGTTCCAGTGTTGATAAATGTCCTCAAAATCGTTTCTGGCGACACCATGGAAAATTGTAGGGTGCTAAGAGGGTCAATTAAGTGATCAGTTAGATTTTAAACTTTTTAAACTTGAGCCATAATACCGGAGCGTTAAAACTGATTCAGGTTAATAAGTTAATGAGTCGTTTAGTTGCGACACCGAACGCGCCGCCCAAAGAAATAGGTACGGCTGTCTGCTCTTTTTTACTGAAATGAAATCTGCTTACGGGAATAAGTACCTGTGGTCAGGCAAATATTTCGTGCGTGTCGCAACCGTTTTTACGTCGATTCGAGGACGTAGCTACGAGTTGACAAAGAAACTAGAACGACGAAAGTATAACCCGTCAAATTGAAAAAGACCTTTGGCAACGAGAATGCTCGGCAAACAGGTTTTATTGCTCTGCCTCACTTCTTTCGTATTCTACGTCTGTGCAGATTTAATCGCGATGTCGGTGTGTATGCTGATTATTGTGTATCTCGCGCTATACACGTGTGATAATTAAGTTTGATGTTTGATCTGATATTTGAATTTTACATTTGGCTCGATGTTTGATTTTGACATTCAATTTGATATTTAATTTGACATTTAATTCAATATTTAGTTTATACGTTTATAGTTAAAATGAAAAATTCCGTACTCTATACTATATCTATAATAATTTGTTTATTTGGTAATTTGATAATTAAACTTGATGTTTGATTTGATGTTTGATTTTGACATTCAATTTGATATTTAATTCGATATTTAATCTGACATTTAATTCGATATTTCATTTGATATTTAATTCAATATTTAGTTTACACAATATTTAACGTCCAATAGTATTCGGTAACCAAAATGAAAAATTCCGTACTCTACTATACCATATCTATAATTGTTTAGCATTTGATACAAAACATTCCACGATTAACACTAGGTTTGACGTTCATCATTTATTCTACTGTAAAGTCGATGTTCGTTCGTTTGAACCGTGGAAATTAGAAATTTTAAAATAGAAAATTAAGATATATATTCCTGCAACGATTTGCGTCTTACAACATTTTTCCTCGAAGAACCTCAGCCAGGAGAAATGCATGTTCCGGCACAATTATATGAATCACCCTGTATAATGCAATTCGAACAAGGTAACCCGCGCGATTTCAAAATCCGCGCGATACGAGTGTAACACGTGGAACCACTCCATCGGCTGTCATAAAGTTCTTATTACTATTATATACAATTATTTCTTCACCGAGAAAGTTTCGTATGCAAATAGTTTGTTCAACATTTTACGGAACACACCGTACACCGCGATTGGTGACTGTAAACCCGAATCGCCTTTTCATTAATCGGCACGCAATATCTGCTTTTAAATGAGTATCGAGTCGACATTCGATCGAGTTAGAAACGTGCTATTAATTTCGAAAGTGTACCAAGCCGTATATTGTTAGTTTCGAGATATTCAAAGGTTCGCGTTTAAATAGATTAAAGAATATCGGTATATCATGTAAGAAGATATTTCGGAAAATATTTAGTCCTGACAAATAAGAATTTATTACGACTCTGCAATGTTCTAATTTGTAAAAATTCAACTTTACTTTGCAATCTACATTCGTTTCACATTCGAAACTGTCAGCCGTCGATCATCTCGGTCCACTGTATTCCAATTATTCTTAGTTTCAAGGTAACTAAAGGTTAAATAGGTTAGACAGTACTCTCCTACTATATAACAAACCATTTCAGAAAATATCGTTACGACTGCGATGTTCTATACAACTCATAAACACATACGAAGCTCGACTATTTTCAAAATGAAACGCACGAATATCCTTTTACTCGGCAATCAACATTCATTTCACATTCGAAACCGTTGTCAGTTGTCAAGCTTCTCGGTCCATTCCACTGGAATTCAATTATCTCGCGAAATCCGGGAACGATTCGTAGCCGGTCTCGGAAAACTTACGTGAAAATGCGACCGGGCCGGCTGACTTTTGCCAAAGGAACCACGTTGTCACCGACGAGCCTGTTCATACGACGTACTCCGCGGAAAGTAAAAAACTAGAACACGTGAACGGTATTTAAGGACGCACTGGATCAAAAGGATACGCCGCTGAATCCGTGGCTAATCAGAGGTTCGCGACGAAAAACCGGTTGAATGGAGGAACGGGCAACGTTCACTGCGACGTAAATATTGACGAAATGTAACGCAGGTCTGCTTCACTTCGTGTTTTATCCGAGTCCGCGTATCACTATGTACGATCACGGTGCGAAACGAAAGCGCGACTGTTTGATATACAATGACCGGCGAGTGACGATGCTCGTTCCTTACTCCGCGAGTCCGGTGCAGACTGAGAAAGCATTATGGCCCAATATTTTCCTGGACGCCTCATCGTCGCCCAATGCAGGCTATAGTAATCGTTTCTTCTAGCCCAACTTTCCCCCACCTGGTTCTCCGTGAGTATCCTACCTCTTCGAGCAAATGAAGCAAGTGCTGTGTGGATAAATTGATGTATGTATGTATTGTAAGGTGTATTCGGATGGTGATGCTGGCGTTATTCCTTTGCCGTTTTGCATTTGGGGTGAGAGCTGGGGTAGGGTAGGGTGAGATGGCTAGACTTCGTTGAAGTTTACTGTGTTTTCTGCATTTTCTATTTTTGCCATATTTGTTGTATTTGTTGTATTTGCTATATTTGCTATATTTGCTATATTTTCTATATATTTTATTTTTTATATTTTTTATATTTTATATATTTTCTATATTGTTTCTATATTTATTATATTTGCTATATTTTCTATCTTTCCTATACTTTATATATTTTCTATACTTTCTACACTTTCTATATTTTATATATTGTCTGTATTTTATATATTTGCTATATTTTCTATATTTCCTATATTTTCTGCACTTTCTATATTTTCTATATTTAATATATTGTCTATATTTTATTATGATCAGATAGTAAGATTATCAGTTTTTTTTAACGTCGCACGTTTACTAGACGTTTATTACGCAATTTGTTAAAGGGGATATTCTTTTAATAGTGTCTTCTGCGTCATTGTATCTTCTACTGAAAATTAAATAAAAAATATTGTGTTAATTGTTCGTAGAAATTAACCTAAATGATCGCTCGCAGTTGCCTTGATCATTAATATCCATCAAAGAAATATTCATTTCTACTTAAAAAAATTGTTTGTTATGTATTCACAGATGCATTGTATGCATCTAGTTTACTTCCCGATGGAAATGAAGCAAAAAGTCTGCAGAGAATATTCGCAGAAGATATAAATTTTATTCAAGCAGTGTCGTTGATGTTATTTATTCCTGCTTCGTATTTACTATTCGCTTAAGTTCAATATTTTCTCTTCATTCAATCTTTTCCATTCTCAGTCACGCTAGGAAATGAAGTACAACGCTTTCGTTAAACTGCTCCAAAAAATGAGCAAAACCGCGATTTCCATGTTATTCTCAAGCTATTGATAATATAATTATACAATCTATACTGTTATACAACAATAAAATCTCTGTGAACTGTGACAGACAGGTCAACACCAGAGCACCAATGATGCACCGCGCGAAAGACAAAAAACAAGGACTTAACTTGCTCGATGCTAATGAATTCTAATTGTTATTAATTTAGAAACGACGGTGAAACTGCAGTTTTCACGTTATCGTCTTAAACATCCTCTATAAATATGCAAATGTCACGCTGCTGCCAAATACTTATTCATTAATTTTTTCTAACCAAACTTTTTGTCGTCTATTGTCTGTAACTGCGGTCGAAAGAGAACAGGTTAATATTATTCATTGGGAACAGGAATATTTTCTATATGGCAGCACATTAGAAAAAGTAAAAGATTTTGAATAATACCAGCATCTTTATAGAATTTTTTGGGACAAGAAACATTTTGTGTATAGCAACGTTAGAAAAATTTATTAAAAACTTCGAATAATTCCAGCACCTTTATAGGCAGGCTCTTAAAAAGAAATGTATGACGAAACAAAACAAGCAGAGACTGTTGATTCACAGGAGTTCATCGTCAGCCCACTGAAAAGTCTAGAAAAACTCTTACCGCCTAATTGCCAAGGATAAGTTGACCCTTTACAGAGTTGCACAAGTTCTGTTGTCCAACTCCATCGCTTGCCCCGACGGGTCAGCCAGTTTTACATTAGCGATACAAGTGACTATATTTTTGGCGACCGTTATGAAACTACCACGAAGCCATTTTTACTTGCTCAGTCTCCAGCGACTGGTTTTCAGAGTATGTTCATGCATTTTCCATGTTCTGGACTTTCAAATTTGGATTGCTGTTGCTTGTGCAACGTTGTTTTGTGAAAGTGAATATAACTTACAGTACTAAAAATATACGGATACTTGGAAAATGTATTAATTGACACATTGCGTACCGGCTAGTTATCAGAAAATTAAATTGTCCGGATTTTCAGTGAGATCCACTTATATCACTATCTATAAAAAAAACTTAGGTATCATATTGTTATGTAATATATTTTAAATGGACAATTAGTTCTAATCAAATTTAATATTTCCTTAAATGCTGTGGTAATTATCAAAGTTATATAGTTAAGCCTCAATTCACGTCTCCAAGGATAATCATCATTCACGATGCAGCTCCAAGTGCCGTACATAATATGCTAATTTTAACATTACGATCAACATTTCAACGATTATTCTTCAAGCATTTGTCCGACTGATTAATTCGAGTTTTGGAAGACTGATTAAATCTTGGTATTCGCTTGAAATTTAATATGTAAAGCGCGAAGCTATTTCGCTGAGTCAGAAAAAGGCCCGGCGCTGTTTCACATGGAGGGGCCGTTTCGAAATGATCCAGGAAGCAGAGCAGCACCGACGACCGGAAAGAATCTCATTCATACTAAATGTAAATTCTCTATAAATAGCAGAAAAGTCTCCACTATGTATGCCTTCGAGACTGATTAAAAATCGAAAGCAGAGCCGGCCTCGTAAGTCACGATTTCGTGACAACGAAGAATCCTAATTCACTGAAGACAGTTGTGAAAGAAATACTTCATGAATATTGCTATGATAAGTCCCTCTCGAAACCAGATGACTTTAAAATCACCTCAAAGAGAGCTGACTGTTGTTAAACACGATAAAATATCGAATAGTCAATTATGTAACGGAACGATGCCAAAATGACGCCATTTTAAGTAACCTAAGCTAACAGAGGTTTAGTGTTTGCACTATCATTATATTCCCAGGCGAGTCCAAACTTGGGAGACATTTTTTATTTCTCTTTTAAGTTCCTTTAAAACGTATTCTTCCGACATTTCTTTAGAAAGATTTTTGTTAAAACTTTAACGTACTTGTCATCGATGATAAACACTTGTGCAAAGTAAATAGTGTTTTGATCGAAATTATATTCTCTAATTAATTAGGCTTCGAGGTTTTTATAGTCCAGCCTTGGGCAGGCGTAATTATTGGAAACTAATGGTCGTCGATTGTCGAGGCAGTAAACAAATTCCCACCAATAAAAATTTCAGTTTCAGGAAGGTGACGCACACGTGAGATACCGTGAAAGAATCGGATGACGTCGCTTGTTAGCGTAAAAACGAGTGGAATTGTCCTTTGTAAATGTTTCGTTCTTATCTGGGTATAATCAAGACTCAAGGGAACCTGACCTCTACCCCGTGATGTAATTTCTACCTTCTTATCTGGTTTGTCCAGGAAATATTAGATGTACTTGATTCCATCTTCGCTCAGGGAAAAGAATGGAGGTCAGGGATAAGTCCACTATTTACTCAGCAATACGAATCAATTAAATATATTATTGAATTTAATTAATACACTTGAAAAAGGTTTAATTTGTTTTCTGCTCACTCTTCTATAAAAGTGTTATTAATATTCAGTCATTCTTTCACAAATGTCACATCAAAATACTTTATATACTTCCTTAAAAAGAATACGAATGATCGACAAGATTAAATCTTTGCAAACGAGCGTCGACATTTCGGCGAGATCAAATTTCCATATTTGGAACAGTAACTCGAAAACAAACGATTCAATTACTCAAACAGCAAGAGATCAGTGTATAATTTCTTTTCCTTTCATTACTTAAGCAAACGATATGTAATTCAATTTCATCTGTTGAAAGTTTCGTATATTTCTAAGAATCTTTGTCCGCAAAGGGTTAAACGCGACAGAGGTCAACAATTAATATCCGTTTTCAACCATGTTGACATTCTAAGTTTAAATAGTTATTCCGTTTCCGATTTTTTGTAGCCTCAGATGGCGAACGGGCGAGCGAGAGCTATAATAATGAAACATAAAGCGAGAAAGTGAGAGTGAAAACCTGCTAGTGATAGGCGAAAGAGTACGAAACGCGCGTGTTCGTTAACGAGAAAACGGGGAACCGGGCGGTTGCCACATCCTAGGATGCCTGTGCTCTTTACACGGGCAGCCTTCGGCCACGCGTTCCCCGCTATTTGATTTCGGACAACGCTGTTTAGTACATTTCTCTTTTAAAGAAATCCAAACAACCGAATCGCGTGTATGAACTTTCATGTAATTCACACAGGCGCTACTCGCGCGAGTAATCAGGACATTAGCGGCGGAACCACGGTTTTCGCGGAGACTCGCGAATTCGTTCTGCGCAAACATGGCGGATCGTTGAACGCGGAGAATGGAGAGGTATAAACTGTTCCCGTAATCCTCTAACGCGTTCAGTTTGCAATGCAATTCATTTGCGGGCGAGAATGTTTTTGCGAGCATGAAAGGAAAGCGATCGATTTGTAATTTGTGTAATAAACTTCAGGCGTCGTGGAAAATTCAACGTTTGAAATACGATTTGACCGAGGTTCTTATTGTTGCTGCGTCAGAAGAAATGTATAGGGTGTTTCATATTTTAGTATTCAGTTTGATCGTAGTTCTGTTGCATTTGTTTGCAAGATTTTAATATTTTACATGTTTACCGTCGGTATGTCTGTTACAGGTGGCTTCAGTGCGTACTGCGCCATCACGTGTAGACGAGTTAAAAGTTTTACCGTGGTCTAGTTTACCGATGCGCACAGTTTGGTAGATGTTTTGTAATTAAAGATTAACTTATTCATTCGTTGAGCTGGTTATTTCCTGTATATTAAATAAAAAGCTTTTAGATCTTTAAGATCAATTCGAATTCGTGTAAACAGTTGTTCATAATTTTGTTTTTTAAAGGAATTGCTTCTTGAGATTGATTCTGCGTGTTATTTATTGACGATCTAACGATTTAGACGTAACTGGAACTATTAGAAACTATAGTATTCATAAATCAATCACATCATTTTTTTCGAATGGAATAATTCTTTGCGTTTTGCATTTCATTAATTGCAATGTTCTGCCAATGTGTACTGGTTAACATATAACTGATTGTTTTCAGATTAAACATGTGACATTTTCGCAGATGGTCACTTAAATCGTATTTTCATCTAAATACAGTATATTCTAAAAGAAATAAATATTAAATAATACAAATTAACCGAAAAAGTTAAAACTTTTCTTATGAGATAAAAAATTAGTTTATCCTAAATATTATCTACGTGACGAGTACATCTCTGATGTCGCTACAATATCAGATTCTTGTTAATAGTCACAAAAGTTATTTACATTTGTTACAATAAATAAACATCCACATCGTTTAATGTCTGGGTACACGAAGGATAATAAAGTAATATTTATATTGAGTAATAAAAGTCTCTAACGGCTACTGTTAGTAACAGTCTTATTTTATAGGAGTGTTAATTTGGGTACATAGTTGGTTCATAAGTTACTAATGACAAAATGTTATTCATGCCTCAGGACACACATCGTTTCACCTGTTTGCACGTTGACACGAGAATTAAGACTACACTGAAATTTCGCGGAAGCGATTAGACGAACGCGAACGCACGAGAAAGCCCAGGATTTCGAAATTCCCGAATGCCAGTACACGACACGATGTCAGACAGATTTCTGCACTTTAGTGCTATTTAAATTCCTTCGAATGTGATTCATGTGACAGGTCACCATCCCGTATCGTTATTATTTCCCTGTTAGTCCAAAATTAAAGCTGGAAATCCATAAATCGAGATCTCGGGACTCGTTCGCAGCAACCTCCGCGTTGAAACTAAAAAGACTCGGAAACTAAAGTTTGCCGAGTGGTCATTCTTCAGTTTCGTTTATCTCCTTTTTAATCGGAGACTTCTCTGATTTCTCTCATTCTAGAATCAAGGACTTCTTTCTTGATTCACTCCTTTTCCTCTCTTAGCACGACAGTCCTTCGGCATATAGCTTCAGATAGACATAAATCTCTTTTAAGTTAGCCTTAGGCTCAACGAAGAAAATACCGATCATCCGTTATGGGAAATTTCTTTTTTCATTTCAGTATAGTATATAATCTTTCTAATGCAACAAATAATTCTTGCTGTTCTGTGCATACTATGTAATGCATATTGTGGTACGAATGTGCTTCCGAAAATCTGCGCTTTGTGTATCTTTATTCAATATATTTGTTCACAATATTCGCTAAATTATTACGTTGAAATATTTTTGTCGATCAGCTTCTAACTATTTACAAAAGGAATATTATGGATATTAACAGAAGAATTTAGAAATGTCGAACAATAAGCTAAACAGTAGCCAAAATATAAAAAAATATTTCAAAAAATAATATAAAAAGGTTGAAAGGTAGCTAATAACAAATAGAAATTGACTTTACCTATAAATAGAAATTGACTTTACCGACACGTTGGCTACTGTTTTCGACTGGTAGCGACATCCATGGCGAAACGCTCAAACGGGAAGACAGATATTACTCTTGATTAATTAATGTAGATAAAGTCAATTTCTGTTTGTTGTTAGAAATTGTTTTTTGTAAGTAGTGAGTTAGAAACAAGCCGTCACAGAAGTTGGTCGATAAGAGAATATTTCAATATTATAAATTAGTGAGTTAAATAAAAAATTTCAATTAAATTTTTATCTTATTATTTTTATTAATCAGTTTGTTGATTTTCGGGTAAAAAGATCGTTGAAAAGTTTGTCTAACATTCAGCATCGAACGCGTACTACAAAGTACACTGTTTAAGCGGTGAAAATGGACGCATGAAATTAATACGCATTATTATAAATTAACATTTATTATTGTGCTACAGTTTTTTATATCTTTTTATAATTTTTCATTACATTCAGCTATTCAACCCTTTCAAGTATACCAACATATTGTACTCACGTCTTTATACTTCACACGATTCGATTATATAGAAATAAAACAACACGAAAAAGAATGAAAGCAATAACAAACATATTAAAAAATTTAATGTCCACACATAACAACCTCCGCCGGAGAAAGTCGTACAATAATCAACTTGGACTCCTTTCAACGCGTGGTTGATCGTTCGGATAAAGATTAATATTTAATATTAACACGTTGAATTAATTAACACGTTCGATTAAACGGTGATCGTTTGAGAAGATTTCTATATTATAAATAATGCTAATACAATGGCGTTCAACTAGATGAACATGCAACAATAATAATGGAGTTCAATCAAATGATAGAATATTATATTTCTCCCTCATTTTCTGTATTCTTCTCTATGAAATCGGCATTCGACGCGTTGATATTAAATATTCAACTTGATAATTGTCCTCTCGAGTGCAAACGGTTATCAATGAGTCACGCGTTAAAATTAGTCCAGCTCGATTGTTGTACGATCTTCTCGGGCGGAGGTATATACGTTTGCTAGTCAGTCAAGGAATTATTTAACAACAGAGTTAAATTTCGTTAACGTCGAACGCGGTTGTTGTCAGTTCCCTGGTCGGATGCGCCCAAGAATAAACGAACCACGCCACTAATAAGAACATAGCGATTTTAACGAATATGTCTGCATAATACAAATATGTCATTACTTTCCGCGCTCGCGGCAACGACGACTTATCTTCTTTCAAACAATACAGCCTGGCACCTATGACGTATTGTCGTATAAAATCTTCCCACGAAATCGACATAAGGTTCATGAAGAATTCTTCTCTGTCAGATTTACTGAGTTGCTGCTCTAATTGCTTCATGCCGTCGTTTCTGGAAATTAAAGAATAATTATTTAATGCATTGGAATAATTCGATTGGGAAGTAACTATATTAATAAAATAGTATGGAATACGGAATAATTGAATGAAACGAAAACACGATGTTTGTGAAAAATTTGCGGTAATTTTAATTATTCGTTGTATCCTATTAGCGAGACGAAAGAATGAGAAAGGGAATACGAGATAAATAAGAAGTAAGTAACATAAATGATATAGAACACGATAATTTAGTTAAAAATGATTATTATTAGATAATAAGAATAATGCAACGTGGAATTTAAAACCACGAACAGATTCAAATTTTGCCGATCAAATATTCATAAAGCTAAGGTTAAAGACAACTTTCGTGGAATGTGTCATTGAGTTTATTAATGTAGCTGGCTTCTTTCATGATGCCCGTAATATTTATAATTACCGGAATTCCCATTGCTTCATTGTATAGTACTGCATCGTTGCTAGGCCACCGCTGATTTTCTGTTGCACTCGTAGCAAAAACGGTTTGTTCCCTGATAAGATTATCAGAGCATCTAATATTACCGCTGGTAAAAGCTGAAAGAATACTACGCGGAACCAGTGATTTATTTTCGAAGTGGTTATAATTCCGCCTGGGTACCATAAGACACCTGGAAAAATATAATAAAATAAATGTAACAAGTATCGTAATATAAATTCATTAACACGTTGACTGCTACGAAGAACATCGGTGTTTCGTGTATCACTTTTTCTTTCTATAGCAAAGAAACAGAGCAAGAATGATTAATTCTTTGATATGAAAATTCTTATACTACCCTGTTGTCTAGTCATTAACGTTACAGAAAAGTTGTACTCTAAATCAATTATCTTCCGAGTCATAATTATTTTCTTGTCATTTGAGAGCTTCGGTCATCGGTGACCGCCGTGGCAGTCAAAGTGTTAATATATCAATCTTATAATAATTTTATAATACATATTATGAAATAATATTATGAAACGTGAGAGACGAAATCCATAATTTATGTGTATATGTATTTATGCAATAATGTCGAATTTTCATTGTTACTTGAAAAACTGTACTACATTCAATTTTAATGCACTTTATTCTAATTGTATTAGATATTCAGAATATTATAATAAATAACTGTTCACAATATGTACCATAGTGCATTGCTTTTAAATTAGCGATAACACAATGTGTTTGAATTACGAGACTGTTTTGAAGTTTAAATTTACGACATAAAATAATTCACGTGATCACGTAGATTTAAATAACTTTCGATTTTTCAAAGAGTCACGTTGACCACATATTTTTAGGAATCCAGTGAAGGTTTCATTAAGAAAACCATTAACCTTCCGTGGAACGGTCGAATCGTCTTCCATTAACATTCTCCCCCTTTCTCTCCATGGGTCGGATTATACCGTTCAACAATTTCTTACCATGATCATGCATTCACTGTCGCACACATCGTTAGTCATTTTGACTGATCCCCTGACTGATCTGTTCCCGAGTGAAGCGAACAAGTTTGAAACATATTTATAATAAAAACTCTTCATTTGATTCTTTCATTTCATTCATTTATTTTTCAGGCTATCCCCAATCTTTTAACGCTTTTAAGAAATCAATACGAAAACTTGTTGGATTCACCGTTAAGAAAATAAATTACTGGATTGGCAAGCAAATAATTTCGCACAAATGGATATCGTTACGTTCGTTTTGTTATTCTGTCAACGTTATAATTCTTTTCTTTTCAGATTTGATAGTTGACACTTTTAGATCACTATATAAACAAATTCCGTGTAATTCTCTTTACAACTGTTTACGGTGAATTATAACATAAAGTGCAAAAATAAACATTTTCGTACTTTACTTTTCTATTTCCACACTAGAAAACCGTAATTACGTTCTTGCCATCCCAATGTTACTCTCTTCAGTCCAAACCGATTCGATTTCTAAAGATTCTTTTTCTAGCCACCTGTGAACGGATATTCCCTGGTGTATTTCTTCCTTCAATTCGACTGAACAGCATTATTATTATTGCATGTTCATCTAGCTGAATGTCACCGCATTAGGTAGCATTGTTAATGATACAGAAATCTTTTCAAATAATCATAGTTTAACTGAGTGACCCTTGACATTCAACGTGCTATCACGAACATAGATTCTATTTGACAATGGTGTCGACCTTCCTTAACACGTTGACTGCCACGAAAAATCTTCAGAGCTTTATGTATCGTTTTTTCTTTTGTAGCAAAGATGGAAAGGAACGCTCACTTCTTTTTTGGCGTTGCGATCATTAGGTTAGATTATTATCTATTTATGTACGCTATTGAACATTGTCATTCGACGCCAGTTGTCTGACAAATTATAATTGTTTTCAAGTAATTTGGAAACTCCGGCCATCGGTGACCACCGTGGCAGTCAACGTGTTAATTGTGTTATCACGAAGTAAAACTAAAGACGCGGATTCAAGAAGACGCACGTTCGAGTGGACTCAGAAAAGAATAATTCACGGCCGAAGAGGTATTAAATATGACTCTCCCAGTATTACTCTCTTCAGTCGCAGTCGATTCGATTTATAAAGATTCTCTTTCTAGCCACCTGTGAACGGATATTCCCTGGTGAATTTCCTCCCGTAGTTGACGACTTTCGCCCAGGTGATCGGGTTGTCGATGTTATTGGTGGTCACGTTCATGTATATTGTCTTCTCGGGTTTCTCGATTCCCAGCTTCCAAGCGAGCGTTATTAGAACATTGATCGCTATGTCGCAAGGGATTACGTGCACGTTCGCGAACTGATCGCAGAGCATCGATCTCAGAACACCTTTGCCGCCTGCGACCATGATACCGGTCGGCCCGTTCAAATTTTCCACCCAGCCGGGTAGCGGTTCCTTCTGTGATGCAACCACTGGAATTCAAGAACGCTCGTTTAAGAAGCGTGACGCGACGGCCACGCCGACATTTCACGTCCGTTCGGTTCAGAAAAAAGAACTGTGGGACATATGGGAGTAACGAGGTCGAGATGGTGAAAGGAATTTCGTGAGGAAACAGTGCTAGACGGACGGACGTCGGCGACAAAAACATAGACGCGAATGAAAAATCTATGTGCCGTCCGTGGATGATATATTTCCACATCTCTAGTGAACCGAAGGGGTAAATAACATGGAGGACAGTTCGACGAATAAGGTGAACCAGTGTAATGAGAAGAAGCGAGATAGATATGGTCCTCCGAGCGTTGAGAATCGAAGCGTGAGATTTCAAAATGTCGCACACGTGAAATTTAACGCTAGAACTACCGAGCATTTAACACTCGAAAGTTTTTCAATGGAAATATTCAACATTTTCTCACGAGATATAGGCGATAGTTTGAAACTAATTTAACGATAATTCATAGATAAATTAAGCAACGAAGGAGTATTTCAATATTTCACGTAGCAGTGCAAAGTTCCATTTGATTAAATATTCAACTTGATAGTTTTGTTGTATCGAATCAAGTGGTCACCTCTCGAGTGCAAAGGGTTAATATGGCTGACATGTAATCCGTATAAAAATTGTAATAGCAGATTTTTTCGGTTTCTTCGGATATTCGTCATAGTATTCAAGCGAAACTATCTTTGAAATTATTTCTAATATTCAACGCTCCTAAAGTATCGATAAATGCGAAGCAAAATCGAAACCAGTCATTGTGACTGGCACGGTAGTTCTAGTGTTAAATAATAAAGGAAATACTAATTTCATTAACACGTCGAATTAAGGTATATTTATGTTTGCTAAATTCGATATTACCTTAAAAAAATGTCAATCGTTCGTCAGAATCGAAAGAAGCAGAAGTCATTACCTATCGAAGGTCTCGCGATCGCTGTTGGCAGCCCGGAGTTCTGCACCAGCTCCTCGGAAAGACCTTTGCTGAAGGAGTAAGTGTTCGGTTGGCCCTCCAGCAGTTTCGGCATTATCGCGTCGAGGTTGTCGTCTGACAAATTGTTCACATCCTTCATCACTTCCTCGGGACTCACCGATGACAGGTAGCCTTTTTCTTCGAGTACCGGCACGAAGCAGTAGCAGTACGCCGTCGAGACATGAACGAACGCCGCTAGGTTCGGCATCTGCGAAAAACACCGGTCGGTTTTAAGTTGTCGACAAAAGAGGGAACATTAACGGTTTGTGTCCCACGTGCCGCTTTCGCGTTCGGATTTCATGTCGAGAAAACTCAATTTGATACTGACAACTGGCGCACTCGATCTTACGAAACGCGCTCAACTTTTCGGACGCGTGTAAATTCGGAGCCAAGTCTTTCGTAAAACCGCCGTTGCAACTTTCAAAAGCAAACTGATTTCCGTTCATAACAATATGTTTATCATTTCTCCGTGAACGTATTTTTGTTACCGTTTATATCGATTTAACTTTTGGCCCCATTTTCGTGGCCAATGACTATAGCTGCTCGTAGTAGCGGCAGGATTAAGCGTTCATCGACTCGTTCGTTAGCTTCGAATTTTTCCTCGATGGAGTAAACCGGCGTTTGCTTGGGAAATGTCAGATGTTGTGAACGCACACGCCGCGGGATGTGTCGCAACCAGTGCTCGAAGAGGGATCATTATTATTCTACTCAGGCGCGACGCTTGTTTGCTGCTCGAAACGAAATTTTTCCTTTTGTTATGCGGAATTTCATGTATGAATCGTTTAGCTGCGTGGTGTTATTGTTACAGTAAATAACATACAAACTTGAGACTCAGTTTTTTTTTTAAATGGAGGAGCATCGCGTAAAAAGTCATGAAGGTTTTCCATTTCTGGATATGGACTGCGAAAACAGATTTCTGTCTAGCCCTCTACTTGAAGTTGAATAGAAAATAATTCATTGTTCCATTATAGAAACCGACAAATTGATATTATTGAATTACCAACAATAATTAGTACAGCTTCAGATCTCTTTATTCGGCGCTAGATGGGATTAACCCTTTGCGGACGAAGATTCTTCGAAATATACAAAATCTTCAATAAACTTATCTAAACTATCTATCAATTGCTTGAATAATACAAAAAAACAGAAATTACGTGTCGATCTCTTGCTGTTATAGCAATTAAATTGTTTCTTCGCGATTTCTAAACATAAGAAATCCATCCCAATAATATTTTCAATATCATTCGCCTCTGTTATTAAAGAAAATCATCGCATCAATTCATAAAACACTCGTAATACGACTGCTGTAATACTAAATCGTTAATAATTATTTTCAATACCATTTTCCTTTTGTTATTAAAGAAAAAGTGTTACTATTCAAAACGCAAGACATTCTCATGGCAGTCAACGTGTTAACGTACGGTTTGGCAAGGGGTTAACGAAGAATTGGAAATCTGACTGACCTGCTTCGCAAGTTTCAGAACATTCATGGTTCCCTGTGTATTTATCTTAATGGCCTCCTTTAACTTCAAGTTGAATTTCACGTTCGCCGCCACGTGAAAGACCACGCTGACTTCCTCTTGCAGTCGTTTCATATCGGTGGTCGATAACGCGAGATCGTCGACGGTGGTGTCACCAGGCATAAGTATGATCTTCTTCAATCTTTCTGGATGCGTCTCGTACATTGTTTTGAACGGTTGTTGCTGAAAAAGAAGGAACGTTTCATTAATTACGTTGAATTCGAAACGAACGTGATGCGTCTTGGACCTTATAAAATGTTACGAATCTTTCGATCGTTCGTGTGAGGGAAAATTGTGAACTAATAAACGCGTTTCACAACATGGACTGGTTCGATCAAGTGTAATAAATCGTATGTATTTCTTCGATCCAATTAGAACGAAATATTCGAGCAGGAAAATGAATGGTTCAGTGAATCATACTTTCGTCATGAATATAATTGCGTGTATGTTCCACTTGCGCAATTATTTTATGTGGAAATATATATTTCCTTTTTATATTAAATCTATTTCGCAATTTCGTGGGAAAAATCGAAGTGGTGTGATTTAAATTTAAGTAGTAAAGGATATATGAAATATAGAATTTTTAAATGTTCTTGTTGAAAGCGTTTAAAAACCTATGTTTAATATTAAAGCATCATTTATAGATTTCAAATTGAATTGAAAAATATATGAAATATATAATTTTACAATATTCTTATTGAAAATGTTTAAAAAACTGTGCTCAATATTCCAAACGATCAGATAATCTCTATATAAACATAAAACATCATTTGCAAATTCCAAATTGAATTGAAAAATATATGAAATATATAATTTTACAATATTCTTATTGAAAATGTTTAAAAAACTATGCTCAATATTCCAAACGATCAGATAATCTCTATATAAACATAAAACATCGTTTACACATTCCAAATTGTATTGAAAAGCATAAACATTTTTTGCAAATCGTTGCAAAGGAATATCTACAATCACAATTAAATAAATCATTAATAAACACTGTTCACGATTCCTATAAGTTCCTCTTTGAAATCCGAAGCTCGAAATCGGTTAAATCGATGAGTCCGTACATTTATTACAGTAAAGCGTTTACTCAATGAAAAGTGGCACAACGTGAAATCGAAAACGCCGTAGGACCGTTACAGTGCACTGTACTCCTCCCAAATATGGAAATCGTACACTCAATTCGAGGAAGAGAATCCCGAGGAGAATCTGGTCGGTTGAAACGGGACTCTGTTGAAAGCGAGACCAAATGAAAGGGAATTTAAAGTCTTCCCTGACCTCTTCAGCGATAACGTACACGATTCGCGTATGCGACATTGCACTTATAATTATTGCGAACAAAGCTTGCCCGTATGGTGCAACAAAGTTGAAAATTTAGTAAAAGAGGCTATACGAAACTGTGGCTTCTTAGTTTACGTGTCATTAACACATTGTTACTTTTTTCTTTTGTAGCGAAGATGGAAAGGAACGATCACTTGGTTAGATTATTGGCGTTGCGATCATTAGGTTAGATTATTATCTATTTATGTACGCTATCGAACATTGTCATTCGGCGCCAGTTGTCTGACAAATTATAATTGTTTCCAAGTAATTTTGAAACTCCGGCCATCGGTGACCACCGTGGCACTCAACGTGTTAATTGTGTTATTACGAAATAAAACTAAAGACGCAGATTCAAGAAGGCGCACGTTCAAGTGGACTCGGGAAAAGGTTAAACAAACGTCTCCGTGGAAGATTTTATTCGATCGGCGATGATTTAAGGATCTACAGGCGAGCATGGTTCTTTCGCAGCGAACGACACCTGTTCCTTAGTGATTTTCAGCGACACTTGGAAACGGAACATGGTGAAATTATCGGTTGCATACCTTTACCATTACCGTCCCCTTCACTTTCGTTCGTGGACGCGTTTCGAATCGTAGCTTCTCGAATTGGCCGATGTAAGTAAATAAACTCTTCACCTGTATTATCGAATATCCGTTTAACGTCGTTCGTGTTTCTCTCGATCACGAGCGAATCGAGAACAGGTGGCTGTTTTTGAATTGCTCGAAATTTGTTGACTGGAAAGGCACGGAACAGATTTTGCGAGTGAAGAAGAGATGCGAGATTGAACAAATTCTTTTCTGTTCGACGAGTGCGCAGAAGTGATTAGGTGTTAGAAAAGAAAATTTCATCGTGTTCAGAGAATCATTTGAAAAATCTATGACAGTTCCTTCGAATTGTAACTGTAGTTCAATTATCATCCAATTACTCGATGCAAATTTTATGCATCGATGAAGCATGAAATATTTATGTCTCTTCCGTGAAAAAGTGTTGCTTGGTTTTCTATTTTAATGAAACATACTACTTATCTCTTTCTTTGAATATTTCTCAATCATTATTTTAGGTAAACAGAAATTAATATTCATAGCTGTTTTCAGTTCGTTCTTTTAAACGATTATGGCAGACTTCTTGGATATTTCTCAAGTTCTTTTATTGATAAGTGATTCATTTCTCGAGGCAACAGTTCACTTAATTACAATTTAGGAGCGGTGCCCTTCAGGTTCATAATCCGAACGACTCTTAACCTTTTCAGTATTCAGCTTTTCGTACAAACGTGTGAACCGATGATTCTTCAAATTTTACTGGAATAAAATTACTTCATCTCAAGTAGCAAACCTTTTAATCACATTTGCATTAAAGGAATAATTTTAGAATTATTACATCACGTTCTATCGTGTGAAATGTTCGAAGTGAAGTAACTATAATGTAAAACATTATTACACAGTAAAATATTTAATTATATCTCTGTCTGTGTTCCAGATTTCGGTTGCTGTGCCAGTTGTTGCTGACAATAAAACAAGATCCTTGTCTCAAGTTTTTTTAATTAGTCAATTTGTATTTAAAATTATTCAGCTTCGAAAACTGGATCGTATTATTCTCTTCTTATAATTTACATATTATTCCTTTATTTATAAAACATTGTTTTCCGCGAGGACTCTTAATTAAAAAAATACACACAGCACTTTCACCTGTTTCGCGAGAACAACAGATTCTTGAATAAAATTCCTGTATTTTAAATGATAGCCAGATTTCAGCGGTTCGCAAGGCAAAATGTTGCTGACTTTTTCATCGTCATTCTCTACTTCATTCCCCGCCTTACACTGTTACTCACCAAAGACCTTGTTTATCTACAAGTGAAGGTGTGCATATAAAATTTGTTCCTTCTATCCACTTCCTGCAACAAGTCTCACATTCATCTTGTCTTTCCCCTTTCGCTCAGAACTTTTCAGACAGTCTCGAGTTTATATTGTTGGTTTTTCCGCTCACGTAGTTTCGTGCAACACGTTTCGTTATTTATAGCGTTTGTACCAATATTCTTATATTTCATAAAAAGAACAGTTATTCAACTACAAAATCTCCGTTACAGAGAAGGCAGCGCGAATAAGGAAATCATTGTATAAATTACGCACTGTGTGCACAAGGATTTAGCGAGCTCATAACAAACATTAGGTGTGCATATCCTGCTAATCTTCTCATTCTTTGTTAGTTTTGCTGCAAACTCTAATTTCTTTCGAATGGTTGCTTGACACAAAAGCTACATTTACTATTATATCGTTGAAATATAATATAATATAATAATACAACAAGAAAGTTACTTAATCACGGTAAAAAATCTCCATTACAGAAAGGGTAACACAAATAAGGAAATAATTGTGTAAATTACACGATGTACGCACAAGGATTTAGCGAGCACACAACAAATATTAATTGTGCATAACGTATTAATCGTTTTATTGCAAATTCTAATTTGTTTCGAATGGTTGCTTCATATAAAAGCGAAATCCGCTTCTATGGCATTGGAATGCCTCGAGACTTCGTGCGTACGGATACATATATATATATATATATGTAGGTAGTACCCTACCACGCATTGAAGTCACTCGAGCGGTAGTTACGCCAGATTTATGGTTTCACCTGTGTAAATACATAATCAGAGCAATCTAAACGGTCTAAACGAGCGTTAATTTATATAACATCTGCCGTTCATGAATTAATAGAAAATAAATCGATAGAATAAACTACTGAAGTAAAATAAATATATAAAATTAATTATCATGATATCCTATACTTGTTCTAATTCTCTAAACATGTATGTGTACATCCCACTCAGGTTTATTGCATAATCATTTTGATATGTCGAAGTGCTAGGTAATGTTTACAATTCGCTAGGCCTTGTCGTCTTTCAGCTACTTGATTTAGCATATTGATCATCATACTGTTTGCATTCGAATATTACTCCTGGATATTCCATATGAATTGCTAACAATAACGAATATAAGTAATACTTATGAATCTTGTACTGTTCAATATAACGTTTCTAATAAAACGAAATTTCGGATTGACTGGAAATTTTATGAAAGAAATAAGGAAGAAAATTTCTAATGGAAATGATGGATAATATATTCGAAGAGGAAGATTCATCGTTTGCTTTGTTTTTTGATTGTAATATTAATTAACACTAGAATTATGTTACGTTTTTAATAATTATTAAAGAAGCAATCAGGAACGGCTCATTTTGATTTCTCTGGTAGTTCTAGCGTTAATATTGGCCAGCGTGCGAACGAAATTCCACGCTGAATACTCGTTCGCATTGATGTTTTAGGTCAATAGAACGCAAAACTTGTTTCTTGTTCCTTAACTGAGCCTAGTACAATCTCACGGTGAACATTATCGAGCGGTTTCAGACATTAATTACGAGTCGATCGAGATTTTTCGTTTCGTTCCGACGAATCGGAGTTCCACGACTGCGATTCAACGTGACGAAACGTTACGGTCGCGTCTATTGTTCTCGCAAAATATAACTTATAGAGTCTTCCCATTGATTCCCCAGTGTCCGTGTAATCGTTAGCGCAGTATTTATATAATAATGACGCGTCATCTGATAGATGAACCATGGGTGGCTGTATAAACACAGATTTCTCTGGTGTATCCGATGAAAGAGAGAATTTTATTTCCTCGGTTGAGTAAGAACATTATTAAAATCAAATTTAATTAACCTTTACTTTCTGTACTCCTTGCATTCGAGAATTTAGTAAATGCTTACAATCTATAATTAAGTTTATTTATAATGATATAAGATTATCATATTATTAAAATTATTTGAATTTATAGCTAAACAAAGTTACGATTAACTTAAATTTCTGAGAAATACGTATTACATATTATCCTTTCCTCAGAAAATCATTATTGGTTATATAATAGTTTATTTCTAAGACACCAAGTATATGCACAAGGATATGTATGAAACAAATTGTAATCACAGTTAAATAATTACAACTTTTTATCTATAATTACGATGATCTCTAATAAGCTAACCACAGACAGAAATATTCCGGATGCAGCAAGGAAAATTCAAATTTCAAATGCAATTCTCCTTCGTTGTTTCATCGAAATATACCCTAAACGCATTCGTCTGCGTTTGTCGAGTGCACACTTCGTTTCTTGATTTCGTCGCGTGCGAAACGAGAGATTTTTCAAACTAAATTCGACAGTCAACAGGTTAAACGCTGCGTCGCATCCAGGAATCTCGGACGCGTACTCGTCTCTGGAGGAATCGGGGTCCGCCTTTCGCACAGTATGTAGATTTTTCTTTATCCGCTTGAATGGTAGGTAATGTGACAAATACCTGAGGCGACGTTAAAACAACAAAAAGGTTGTACGTCGTACGCACTGTGTCCACGAGTATTAGGAACAAGGACCTTAGTGTGTTTTATCTTGGAGAGGTGCGAAATTATTTTTGCAATGGGCACGATTACGAGGTCATTGCTAACAGCAAACACTAAAGAAGAGCTCGAATGCCTTAAGAAATCGTTTATACAACCGATCAACCCAAAGAAAGTTGTATCGACAATTTTTAAACGATTTCAATGATTTTCTAGGTCTGCGAAGAATCCACTTGCTCTCGTTCTATTAATTTCTTCCACCATTTACGTTTCTATTACATTCACTATGGCATTTCATTGATGTTTACATTACTGTTAGGATTTACTGGAGCGAATTTGGAAAATACTAGAAGAAATATACTGGAATCTGAAAATTATGAGAATACTATGACACTTTGTACTTGGAAATTTCGAAATTGTTTGGGAAATATTAGTTTGTCTCTTGTTTGGCATTTGTTAATAATAAGGAACCTGTTGCGAGACTATGTAAGTAGTTACGAAATAAATCACGTGGCAGGAGGTTAATTCACCCTCGAATAACTATCCCCAGGCTCCGCTTGGACCCATCATTTCAATAGCGTCAAATAATTTCTCATCTTCTGACAACCAATTTGAACAGTCAGTGATTTATATTGAGACGAATGCACCGTTACCTGTGGAATGATGAAACACGACCGCTTTGTGAGGATTAGAAACGATGTACTAAAAAAGTAGGTCTATAATGTTACTATAGTCTATTACAATTATTTAATTCCATGCCACTTAATTGCAGTAATTCGAAAATGAAGAATAATAGTGAAAAATGTTTACTATTATTTGGTAAATGATTAGTGACCCTGTTAATATGAAAATGCAATAATAATTCAAATTGATAATCGTGGTCATATGAAAATGGAATAATGATTAAAATTAGTAATCGTGGTGATATGAAGATGCAATAGTAATGAAAATTCGTAGTAATATAAAAATAGAGCAACGTAAGATCTCATTGCGTTAATTAACGATTTTGAACTTAAATTAGATGTTTTGACATCGCGATTAGAAATGTCCAGACGTATTATTGAACTTTCAACTTTTCGTGGCTAGTTATACGTAGGATGTAATTCAGAATTAAGAAGATTGACTTATCGTTGACGATATTCGACGTGAAGATGGGTCGAAGATAAAACGAAATAAAACCGAAAAGCCAAGGTGTGTTTACGAGAAATTCGAGAATCTATTATATTCGAATTAAGCAACCTGATGGCCGGCCGACACGAAGTCCACGCGTGAGCTGGCCCAGAACGTCGTTACTACTTACGAACGTCGTTAGATTTACATTTCGAAACCTTGTGTAACTAGAAAATTCATTCTACCTGTTGCGTAAGAGATTTTCGTGTTTATGGAGGTCGTAAAGTATCCTCGAGATGTAATCGCGAGAATCGCTGAATGGTGCGGACTTAATAAGTCATTCATAGAAACGTATGTGTGGTCAAGTACCAACGTTTCACTTTGCCTTCTAAGTTCCTAATAATTACTTGTTGTTCACATATCGAACATAAATCATATTTGTAAATAATATTCATGAGTACATAATGGTTGCTAAATAATAGATAAACAATAGTTAAATAGTTTCGAAAACGAACGGTGTGTCGAAGTACCAACGTTTCACTTTGCCTTCTAAGTTCCTAATAATTACTTGTTGTTCACATATCGAACATAAATCATATTTGTAAATAATATTTGCGAGTACATAATATTTCCTAAATAATAGATAAATAATAAATAAACAATTCCCGAAACGAATGTACCATTAAAATGAAAACTAGTTTCATACAGAAAATTTCAAATGAAGTGTCAATAAATAAACAATCTAACACATTTCGCATGTTTCCTAACATTCCCCAGTACACAAACTGTCACATACTCGTATACATAACTTCCAAATAACAACGAATAAGGAAATCCCTAGAAAATTTCATTAAGTAATACGAGAGTAACTCAAAATATCTCTTACAACGTAAACCATAAAACACATAATAATGAACTGCAAGTTCTCACACTATAAAAACCATGAAATCACAGAAGTCCCAATTCTGTACGCACTCGTACGATTAACCCTTTGCACTCGGAAGTTTTTCACTAGAAATATTCAACAGTTTCCAATGAGTTACAGATGACATCCTTTAAGACGAATTGAATGAGGGAATGTACATAAGTTAAGAAGCAAAGTTATTATTTCAATATTTCAAATATTTATGATTTTGGTATATAAAATTGTATGGTGACTCTCAGTCACCTCTCGAGTGCAAAGGGTTAATCTCCCTATTACGCGAGAAATTCTTAATACACACATACAAAAACGTGCTACATATTCTGCTATTCTCTGAGATACTCGAAAATTCCTAAAACGTCGCATTCGATATACTAACACGCGTGTTTTCACGCGTGACAGCCGACAGTAAATAACAGTCATAATATCTCGAGATTTTAAACGTTGCCCGTGTTTGCGTGACAATGGTTCTCGCTGACCGCAAAAAGAAGAGAACGAAAAGGAACCCGATATAGAGATTTCTTCGCGTTGAGTCACGCCACTCTTTCGTTCAAATGAATCAATTCTTTTGTTTCGAGGAATTGGGAATACCCGGCGAAATATGCGCAGCGTCACGCTACAGATATTTCTCGCCCACTAACACCTTACCTGTATTATCTGCGACAGCCTGGTCTTCGGGTCGACATCTTTCTTCTTTCTGATCAGCACGAAAATATTTTCAAGGTCGTGGCAGCTGAGCAACAACTTGTATATCAACACTTTTCCCATGAATCCGGTGCCACCGGTAACGAAAATATTTCGACCGCGGTACCACTCCGCCACTGATGGAGGCGCTACATCCGCCATTTTCGGAGATGCTGGAACAAGAAAAGAATGTTAGGCGAAATCGAGCGAGACAGGAAAAGAAACTATAAACGGTTCATTTGCATATCTCGTGGAAAATATTTTTCGACGATTCCGACGATTTCTCCGGAGTAGGATTGAATATTAATCGAATAGGTATTTCTGCAATTTTAATTAGTGGGATTTTCGATTGTTCTTCGTTCATTTATACCAATTTCTATATTGTTCGATTGACAGTGAAACTGCTGTATAGATCGAAATAAGTTATTCCTGATTTCTTCTGTTGGTAATTATTAACCCTTTGCACTCGAAAGGTTTTCTGTTAGAAGTACTCGACGCATTTTCGGATGAAATGTAACTTCTTTTAAAAGTAGCTTAATGAGAAATTATAAATTAAGGAGAAAAGCTGCTTTATTTCGATATTCCACATATTGGTGGGTTACATAAGATTTAGTATTAATTATCAAGCTTCATAAGCCTATGGAGTGCAAAGGGTTAAACAGGTAATATGATTCTCTGAGAAATCACCGATGCTCGGAAACAGGAAATTGTTCAATTTGAATGACAATCTAACGCTGAGCATACAATGACGTGAAATTAACTTTCATGAAAGTGACGTTTCAGACAAATTCGCACTGAATACGTAAGACAAAAGTAATCGCGTGTCGTCACCGTATCATCAATCGTCGATGGAAATGTTTCGTTGACACTAAATCTGATTTCTTCCTTTTTCCAATTATTAAAATGATCACTTAGCAAACTGAACCGTAAATCAATTAAAGTCTCGATAGATGCAACCTTGAAGTTGCTTAGAGGAATTTCAAAAAGCCAGTTTAACTGTGGATTCAGCGTTGAAATGAAATTTACGTCGCGTTCCACCTCTGGCGTGTAAATTATAATCTTATTTCATCGCGTCCGTTTATAAATCCTCGAATGCATCGTGTGGGAATAATGGGGATATTAGTATTACCGATCTCTCGAGTAAGTTTACTCTAATACATGTGTTCGAGATTATGTCTATAATTCAATGCACGAGACATCATTTTTCATTTCAGTCGAGAATACATAATTTATGAGTGAAACAAGCTAAACGTGGTTTTATGTTAATTCGCTTCCTACCTGGAGAGTTTTTTTTTTATAGATTCAATGGTTTTCTGACTGTCGATTTTATTTTGAGAATCAAACTTCTTTTTTTGTCGTATCTCCGTATACTATGCACACCTGACGTAATACATACGTCGCGTGACTCGTACACCCGAAATCCTCGACTTCGAGTGGCTTAATTAGAATCTTCCATTCGGACTTTAGGCGATCTTAAATCAAAAGCTTTGATTCGAAAGAAGATAAAAGCATTCGACCATGTAAATGAGTGAAATGGAATGACGAAAAGTGACTGAGTACTGGATATACTAATTAATTCTTCACAATGGCGATTAAACGTGTAATTTTGAAATAATTAACACTAAAACTACCAAAACGACCCATTCCTGATTCCTTCTTCCTGCAAATGTTAAACAGATAACAAATGTTTTTCTGAGAAATTATTAAAGAAATTAGTTTAGTAATGCGCAATGAATTGTAAATCACTTGAAGTTTCAATGGATGCTCTCTTGTAATTTCTATGCACGAATTTCAAAATGTCAATTTATCTGCTCGGTACTTTTAGTAATAAGCTACATTGAATATATATAGATGTCTTTAATGGAAGAAACAAATATAGACAAAACCATCGACTGAAAGATCGAAATTCTACTTGGTTTCTATATTTGTAAATTAACCCATTCGCTGCCAGTCACGAATATACCCGTAGCAAGAGATTGCCAGTTTGGTACAATCTTGGTTGCATTTGAAATGTATCGTAATATAAAGCAAAATAAATTGAAAGTACAAATGAAATCACACATTTTATGCTAGCAGTGAATGGGTTGCTACAAGATTTGTCATTGTTATGAAAGAATAAGGAATATTGTGTAGAATGCCTAAAATTCTCATGGCAGTGAACGTGCTAACCATAAACATTTACAGGAATATCAGCAGTCTATTTATAAGCTAAAAGCATTGTTGTTCGTCGAACGATAGAGCTACGTGATACACAGAGAATTTCCCACCGTAAACGAGACGCAATTTGAGAAACGAGAAAAAATTTGATTAAACACGAATAATAATTTAACATCTTTATTGCTGTCAGCGAATGATTAATGGAGTAAACATCTGTTCAATACCTGAAGTAGGTACTTACATATTTTACAAATCGATGCACGAGTGTGTATTTACGTGTGTATTCAATGAATCATTGAATAAATCATTCATGAATACACTTATTGTCAATGAATTTAGTCACCGAACACACGAATCTCCATAATAATAAATATTCCAAAAATCATCCCAATCATTTCCGTGTCTGGCGTGTTTGAAGAATCAAATAATAAAAGTACTGTATACGATGCTTAAGGTTATTATGATATAATCTCATTTGTTTTGCGCCATCCCTGCGATAATGCAGAATTTTTAATCTATCGTTTAATTGCTAATCTTATGTTAATGTAACATTTTAGATATATAAGACGCAAATCTAAAGAGAAATTACAAAATCGAATCGCTTATTCTTTTTCGTAAATTATTTCGGTTTGATCGATGTTTAAAAATGTATCAATATGGTCACCGACATGAATATTACAATGCATTGTAATTTTTGGAATGGCTGAAGAAGGGGAGACACGGGAAAACCTTGTTCCCTCGGTTAAAGGATCCACGAATTTCAAGTGAAGCGTTACGTAAAACGATTAAACACGAACGATGGCTCATCGGTCGCAAGGGCTTACACGTAACATGTAAATTTTAAACACTTGAAACAAAAGAATAAAGGCTCTCGGACGTTTCGTGGATGTTTACTCGAGTCTTGGTTAAAATTAAATAGATTCTGAACCAGTCATATCCTTTTCGAAGGCAAAAACAAAATGAAGATATCGCGAAAACGTGTACGAAATTATCGCGAACACGTTAACGTAAATTAAATTTGTTATTGTAATAATAAACGTTGTTGTAATAAACGTAACAAGCGAAATTAATGTACCTCTAGAAACTGTGTAACAAGATTTCATAGTGTTATCTTTCGTGTTCATGTTTTTTGCATTCTTTTTTAGGGTGAAGTGAAATTTATAGCAGGACTGATACGTGTAGAGACAAATCGGTGTAATTACCAGAAACAGGCGAGTAAATGTGATCAAGATAACTAGAGTGCTCGTTTTTCTCAACGATTATCTTCTATTAAGCTGCAACACTAATTGCGTTATTTTTCTGGCATATATGAATAATTACAGACTAGTTTTTATAATAATGTGGACGAGTGTCATTTAGTTATAAATGTCAAGTTCATAATTTGAATTCTTGTTTATTCATAATAATTCTAACAGTTATGATAAATGTAACAAGCGAAATTAATGTACCTCTAAAAACTATGTAACAAGATTTCACAGTGTTATCATTCGTGTTCATGTTTTTTGCATTCTTTTCTTAGGGTGAAGTGAAATTTATAGCAGGACTGATACGTTTAGAGACAAGATAACTAGAGTGCTCGTTTTTCTCAACGATTATCTCCTATTAAACTGCAACACGAATTGAATTCTTTTTTCTGGCATATATGAATAATTACAGACTAGTTTTTATAATAATGTGGACGAGTGTCATTTAGTTATAAATGTCAAGTACATAATTTGAATTCGTGTTTATTCATAATATTGGTATATTATCCATAATACTTCTTCATTATTTACTTACTCAACGAAACGAAAATTACCAATGAAAATTTCAAGAAGCGTTAGAGTCATTGATCCTAATACTTCTAGTTTGTCCATAATACTTCTTCATCATTTACTTAGTCAACGAAACGAAAATTACCAATGAAAATTTCAAGAAGCGTTAGAGTCATTGATCCTAATAGTTCTAGTTTGTCCATAATACTTCTTCATCATTTACTTAGTCAACGAAACGAAAATTACCAATGAAAATTTCAAGAAACGTTAGAGTCATTGATTCTAATAGTTCCAGTTTATCCATAGTACTGCTAAATGGTTTAGAATAACAATTAAAATATAATTCTAACACATTGTAATAGAATGTCAAATTAAACAGATTTTCGTAAAAACTTGTAAGACACTGGTCCCGTGCGCGTGTACTTGAAAAGGTCGATTACGACGTAGAGAGAGTGTTCTCATTTTACCGTGCGTCCGTTAAATCAGCGAGAAAGCGAGAATGAATGCACCGAGTGTTCGCTCGCTGCAATGCCTGTCAATTACGGTAAATTTCACTTTCGGCAACGACATAAGTGACGGGAATCGCGACGCAGCGTTCCATTACAAGCGATCATCCTCGAGGTTCGCTCGAAATTTCTTCGAAATTTCCTCAGATTTCCTTCGATCCGAATATTTCGTCGGTAGAATGATAGACAATAATATCTTCAACGTTATTCTAAATTACAAGAATCAATCAAACCAACGATCTAACGCAAGCAATCGAGACTCCCGTTCGAAAAAACAACGAGATGAAAGAACTAACAGAAAATCGAAAGTAAACACTTTTGCGTACGATAACTTCCCATTAACACATTGCGTAGGCTAATTTTCAGAGAACTGAATTTATTAACTGAACTTATATCACTGTACATAGAAAACCTCATATATCATATTGTTACGTAATGAATTTTAAACAGATAATCAATTCGAATCAAATTTGATATTTTGTTCAACGCTGTGGCAATTAGCGAAGCCGCATAGCCAAGTGTCTTTCTAAAAACGAGATTTCTCGTTACCAGTGCGCGACGTGTTAACAGCTCCTTGTCTCAAATCATGTTTACCCAACAATTTGCCCGCTCGACTATAAAACACGCGAGTTAACAACAACGTTAAACACGAATCAACACAGTCGTGACCCTGCAACTAGAACGGAGTCCATAAATAGTTCAATGACATTATCAACCTTCCTCGACAAACACGTCAACATAAGTTCACACTCCAATCAACGAAGAAATTCAGACATAACACATTCTCCGACGAATCTACACAATCCCCAAAAATACCCACTAACACCTTGAACACCGCACGGTTCCATAGAGAGAAAAACGTCAAATTTAATCGCACGATTGAATCGCATTAATCCCACACGTTCCAGTTAAACGTCACCGCGTCAAGCAGCATTGTTTACAATATAGAAATGCTTCCGAACAATCGTTTCATTGCGTAAGCTACAGTAATCCGATTCGTCACCGATGACTCCCATGGCATTCGGCGTGCTAATTACCAAAGACAAATAACTGGAAACAACATAAAACGCTCCCTGTTCGAGTCGCGCGCCGATCGGCTCGACTAGCTGCCAGTCTGCAAAACCAACGAACAATCCACGTCCAGGATCCGCACGCTCCAATCCGACGAATCCTCGTGAATCCCTCGTGCTCCGATATACGTACCTAAATTCAGGAGATCCTCTTCGACGAAGAAACGCAACGGAGACACTGGACACCTGCGGCCGCGGTGGCTATGGACTGATCCTCTCGGGTCCGGATCGTCTAACTTAGCTGGTCACACTAGCTTCCTCAAAGCTCGGCGCGCGCGTAAAAGGGGCGAAGATCCGAAGGACGACGCTGCCGGAGGTTCCGCGGGAGGATGCTCACTGAGAGGAGAGAGGATCTTCGCGGTGGATCCCCGTGGATCGGGCAACGCACTTGTCCCGGCAGGTGCTCAATGACGCAGCAGAAGCGACGGAGAGGCCGAACCCTTAATCGACCACGACGAAGGTATCCCAGACACGGACTGAGCGTTTATAAGCGATCGGCGAACACTTTATCCCCGTCGAGGTCATTCTTATACTTGTCCAGCGGCTAGTGCGTGGCAAGATGTGCCCGCTGCCGGGAGACATTGTCTTTGTCGCCGGGTCTCTCAGGGTCGTTCCCTTGTGCTCGCCGTGAATCGGGCCACGAGCTGGCTGGCTGCTTTCTGCACGCGCGAGCGCTCGATCGCGCGTCCGGTTTCTGTCTCGGATCGGCGTGCACTGTGCGTGGACGCGCGCATTTCAACCAGCGTAATTGTTACTGTTACTCGGACCGATCGAACGTTCATCTACGGGTATTCCAGGATCAAGCCGGTCGCCGGCACTTGCCAACCCTTCGCCTTCGGGCGATATCACGCGCGGAATTCAGTTGGGAGGGTGACGTCGAGCATTTTAAGTTTTAGTTATTAAGATTTTGTATTTTAACGTTGACTGTCGTGAGAAGCTTCAGAGCTTTATCGGTTAGTCTCTTGCAGCAGAGGTGAAGAACAGTTACTTGTTATTTAATATCGCAATGCTTACGTTACACTGGTGTCTGGTAATTTGCGCTGTATTTCCATTCGACGTTAGTTATCTGAAAAATTGTAATTAAGGTCAAGTAACTTGGAAGCTTCGGTCATCGGTGACGTGGCAGTCAACGCTTTAGAATCTACAGAGTAGAATGACGAAACTTTGTTTAACCCCTTTGTGGACGAAGATTAGTTGAAGTATGCGAAACCTTTAGCAGATGAAGTTAATTATCAGTTGCTTAAATAATAGAGAAAAAGGAAATCACCAGCTGATCCCTTGCTAGTCGAGTAATTAAATTATTTGCAACATGCTGGAAGCTGGCATCTCGTGAGTACTGTGTATGTACTTATCATGTGTTGTAAGTAATATATACTCTATATTCGATAGAGAATGAGTTGACGACAGTACGAATTTATTTTTCTGTCGTTGCAAGTCACTCCATCCATCCATTATTGCCGTGCGTCAATAATGACCGTGCATAGAAGACGTAAACGGCTATTGTCAGTGGAAATCTGCTCTCCCCTGTTTGACTTATTAATTTTTAGATAAAGTGAAGTCCTTTTCCGAACAATGGCGCATTTGTATAAAATGTAACGTTTCTGTGAACACAATGTGAGAAAATAGCATGACATTTGATTGTGCGCGTGGCAATGTCGCACACTATGAGGCAAAGGTGAGGAATAATATGACACAAAGCAACTCTAAACGCGTTATGCTTCCGCTGGCATAAGTAATAAGTGAGCTTTCACATTGGCATTTACGCGTCAGTGATTTAATTTCTAATTTTTGTAATGATTCGACAGGGAGCTTGTGAAACAACAAAATTCATGTAATTATGTCCTATGCGCGCGACTGATCTGTTTATAAGACGTTAGTTACCCGTGTACTACAAGCAAGTTGCATGCCGGTAACAGCCTGCTATGTCTCTAGAAAATGCATACATTTGACGCAACATACACATTATTTAATAGTATATTGTCTAAGTATCTAGTAGCTATTAACATGATTTTTTACCGGCATGTGTTTCCCCGCCTTTACGAGGGTATCGTTTTTTCTTCACGCATCCGTTGCCAACGTCACGTACGTGCTTTACACCCCAAAGCGTTTGGACATGGACGGACGTGTTCCCAAAATGAGCGATGCTTAATCGATGTTATGTAGATTTTATTGGTCTTCGACTAATTTAAAAAGTTAAAAAGTTGAAAAGTTGAAAAGTTAGGTATGTTATCGGATTGTCAAATTGTTCACTGAATATTAATCGTTGCGACTAATTAAGCGATTCTTTAATCGAATGAGTTTGCATTTTTATTTTACATTGTCACATTCGATGCGCCTATTTTGCATGGAAGTAATTAACTTCGAAAGTAGTTCGTGACACGCAAAAGCACGAATTCCCTGCGATTCCGGGACATCCAGCAGCAAGAAAAAAATTTAATGCGTAAAATAGATAACGAGCACTAATTTATTCGTCACTAAGAAACGTGATTTTAAAAAATTCGTAATACCGCCCGACCGAGACAAGATTACAAAATCATTTAAGGAATAGAAACTATGTAAAACTGAAACCGATGTTGTCGAAGCTGTTACGGTGTTCTACGAAATATTTTAATGAAATATTCTGAAACGTTAATTTATCAGTGGCGCGTAAAGTATTACACGACTGCGAAACGTAGACAATTTTAATAGCATATCGCAATGAAAAATTACAAAATGATACTGTTTATTTGTAATACTTATCTATAGGGTACCATCAAACGTCTCGCAATAAAAGTGCCAGAAACAAACATAATTATTATTTCCGCCCATCTGACTTCTCTGCGCAGTGAACATTCTCCGACCTGAAAAAGTAATGCAAACCGGTAAAACAAGATTTTATTTTCTGTTACCATTTTATTCTCATGACCCGCTGATAAGTGTTATATACAGTATTTTATTACAATGCTGTAATACCGACGCACTGTAACACTATACGAACAACCCAATCATGCGAATTATAAAGAACAACGACGAACAGTTTCATTCGACAAAATGGACTTCTTCTGGTTTTCTGGAGCGGTTACAGAGACAATTACATTTCTGTACTATATGCTACATGGAAAACGATTGAAAATTCTATAATGCGTCCTGCAACGCCCAGGTATTTACTTCGAAAACCCAAAATCAGATGAGTGCAGTCAGTTTTCTTCGTCTGCAACTCAACATCGAGAAGACTGCAACCACCTGGACGGCACAGAAGAAAGTTCTTATTCCATGCACGCCGATCCAGGTCAACGAAATACTTAGGGATCTCATTGTTCGGCCTTGAGTGAGTGAAAGACCTTGTCGTTCCTTAGCATTTCGGAAGTCGGAGCAGCCAGAATATTTCGAAATTGAGAAAGTGTTTTTAATGCACACAAGGGAACGCATTATACGTCTACGGCCTTTCCCTGCCATTTCTCATGTTGTATGTTAATTCTTTGATACGCAACGTCTGAGTCCAGTCTCGACTGCTCAAGGAACGATAGCGTTAACAATCTCTCTTTTAAATTGTGTTTCATTGAATTTCATTATTCTCTGATGTTTTCGAATAACATATAACGTGCGTGTATCAATTTTAATCGTAACGGGACGTCCATCATTGAGTATTTTGCTTCGGAGACATTCGTTAGAAGCAGTGTCTAATTTTCTATTATTTAAAGTCATTTATTTCATGATATAAGAGATCTATTATGAGATAAACATTTTTTTCTAGATATGTGAATTATTTATTCGGGTAAGTCTAAATGGTGAATTGTTTAATATTTATTGTTTGAACGCTTTTGTAAACGTAACTGACCGCCATGGTAATGTAGAGTTCGCTCATGTTATAGGGTATTTTTAACGGTGTTAATAATTCAGAAAACTAGAATAAATAAGTCCTTACCACTTTCCAGTCATACCCTGTCTTATCGACTTTAGTCAGGTATTGCATGACAGCGCCATTAATGATAGGAATGTGTTAACAGGATTTTATCTAATCATTTAAGTATTTGTAATCCATATCAGTCAAGAGTTTGCTTAGCATATCCGAATTGTTCAATCTGTTACAGCTGACTGGAAGTATTAGAATTGAATAGAGAAAAAGTTGAGAAATCACATTATTATTACAATCTTTCAAACAATCAGTGTCGATAGTATACATTTCACGGAGGTCGTACTTAGCATAGTTTTTAGGATCATACAAATAAAAAGAAACAACTGTTACATTTTATATCTATGTTCGCTGTTGGAAATGTTATGTATTTTTCAGTGTATTCAAATTAAAGAAAAATAGTACAAAATAGCGAGTATGTATTGTTTACACGAGCACTTGTAGTTGGTACTAACCATGAGTATGGCAAATAGATACAAATTTATTTAACAAGTTCAACTACATGGCTAAGACTTATTTCTTATGTTTGGCCTGCAAACTGTACCATAAGTCCCACATGTTTATTATACAAAGGGTTAAAATAATACTTATTGCAAATGTCACTTACTTTAGTGCTATACAAAAGAATACTACTTTCTGTTACTTCAATTTTCTTTACACTAGTTTTAAAATTTTTCATGTCAGCATGATGGTCTGGACCAGAGAATCCTAGATGGCATAAACCAAAAGAAGTAGTTTATTATGTATTCGTGTTTTCACTATTTTGTGTCAGTCTTCTCACATTAACATCCAACAAAAGAAATTTCTATATTGTTAAAAATATTCCAAGCGCAAAGTATCATGGAAAATAAAACAAATACCTCAGAATAAAATGTTAAAATTAATTTACTTACATAAATGAAATTTTATACAAGACGAATACTGTGAATGTCTTTATACATTTTCTGCAGGGCTGATGAACAATGCTGTGAAGGCAAATAATAGGAACACTAATCCGCCAATTATAGTCACTAGAAGAGAATAGAACAGAATAAAATTTCCAATATTTTACTTTTATAATTGATTATTTTAATCAATTTCAATATTTAATTAACTTATTAATTAATTTCTTTAGAGAGAAAAATGTATACATGTCTATTACCTGTTCGTACTGAAATTTTTTGAGCTATCATTCTACCTCCTAATACTGCCAATCCTGTACAGAACATGTGTCCCAATATTCCACCTATGATTACTCCATAAACTTCCTAAAACAATGTCTTTGTTAATATTTTAAAACTAATTATAAGTTATTTCATTCAGAAGGTAAGTTTTTAAATGGAATCATGTATTACCTCTCTGGCTGCAAGTATAATAGTTGTAAGTTGAGAACGATCTCCCCATTCTGCTAGGAATGTAAGAGAAAATGCTTGAATAAATATCCTAAGGAGCATCACTGCAGTAATTTTTGCAGTTTTTCTAATAACACCAGTTTCTGGATCCTGCACTAATGTGCTTCCTGCTTCTTTTTCATACTAAAAATGATGATACTTAAATATTATTTAATTCCTAAAAGAATTTTATGAAAATAACTTCAATTCAATTGTTTCATAAGATATACATTTGAACATAGTTTCCAACATTATAAAATTATTGAATATACATCAATATAACATTGTACCTCAGTCTCACGTTTTTGTAAATTAGATTGTACTTCTTCTAACTCTTCTTGTCCTTCTGCTGCTGACATATAATAACCATCTCGCAACATTTTCAAACCAAATATAGCAAAAAGAGCAGTAGAAATATAATATGTGTAGATTCGAGGAATTATAGTTACAGCATACCCAAAAATCACTAAAATAGAATTGAATATGTTGCTTTTGCTTTAATTTTCTTACACAATAATCAATTCTGAAATAAGTAGAATACCTGAAAGAGCGGTCATAAGAGCTAAAGCACAAATTGCTCCTACAAAAACAATCATTCGTGGATGTTTCATTGCCATAATTGCTGCAATGAAAAAAGTTTTGTCACCCAGTTCAGAAACAATAATAACTGACAAAGAAGCTATAAATGCATGTAAAAAACCAAGGTTATCCTTGGTGTGTAATGCCGTCGCATCATCGGGTTTCTAAAATTGATTACGAATAATATTATTATAAAATAAAACAAACACTGGCCTAAAAAGATAAGACATACAATACTTACGATTGATGTTACTAATATTTGATATTTAGCATCATATGGAGGCATCATATTTTCACTCCATACAACAGATGGAAGAAATGTGACCATTGCACATATACTTAAAAAATGTTCACCTTTTAATAAAAAATTAAAATTCATTGTGACTTTCGTTAGATTTCAACTTTATCACATTCTTCTAACTTTACACGACCGAAAACATTCAAGAATGTATATAATGTAAACATAGATCTATATAGAGTCGAAACTCAGATGTAATTCGAACCGAAATGTTTGGTATACATGCGTACCACATCGTACAAGAGTAATTCAATTGCGAAGGTAACTTTAGAACTCTGCAATATCGATAATGGATAATTGATAACTTCACATTATATAACCTAAACTAGATAACTCTAAATTCAAAGTTCAAATGGGATACTTCATTTGAAGATTTTAATGAAATTAAGGCATAATATAATCAGCATGTAATAAGATAAGAATTTAGATCACCATGTTGCTTTTGTTAACCTTCTTTACAAAATAAAATCATGTTACGTATACCCTAATTACTACTATTGTCTGTCTATATTATAAATCAAACTTAGCTTGTGATTTTATTACAATGCGATTGTGTTTCGTTATAAACTTTATTATTATCACATTTTATCAATTAACCAGAAACTCACCATTGACCACCATTTTTTTCTAAGAGTGTCCAGTCTTTGACTATATAATGTTTTAAGATAACCTAGTAAATACCAATGTTCAGTGTGAAATTAAATTTTTACTGCTGTCGTAGCAAATGTGAAAAGAAACATGGATCACGAAGAAGAGTTTTTAAACACATTCTTTACTCACGTCGCACAATTATGTATTGACAAAGCAAAAGAATTAGTTGTAAGTGAATATTTAAAAGTAATGTTTATTCTGTACAAATTTGTATTATTTTTTTGTAAACTTTTTTAAATGTAGTATGTACGACTTTTAAATAATTTAGAATTTGAGGTGTTTAAATAATTGTTGCTAAACAATACATTGTTAAAAACAATAAACAATTATACTTTAATGTACAATAGTTCTGTATAATATCTGTCAAAATTTAATAATGAAGAGTATTCAATATATTATTTTTTATGTCATGTGTTTAGGAAAAAGAACGTGGTTCATGTCGTCAAACACAATTGGGACCATGGGGAATGTTACTTATGCATTTACCACAAATTGCAGTGGCAGAACATTCATATGCAGACCTGGGTTTTCTCCATACGAAAAATAAAGGATTTTTAAGGAAAGATGTAAATATAATATGCCACTATAATGATAAAAGTAATTATTTATTTTATTATTAGATTTGTTTAATATTTAATTTTTAATTCACATAGAATTCACTAAAAACAGTCTATGAATCATTGAAGTCTGACTTAAAAAGAGTAGAAGAAATGACTAAAGGAACTAATTCAATTGGTACAACAGTTGCAGAAGTTTCAAATCAGCTGTGTCAATATATTACAGCAAAGATACAGTTGATAGATTTGTTAGTATATAATTGTTTTAATTTGGTCTTCTACATTTTATTTAACATCATTGCATTACAGCTATGAGAAGATGTACCATATGAGTATAAACAGTAAAATTATGAAACATCAAGAATTATTACAATGCATAGAAAGGATAGTAGAAAGTCATTTAATGTCCTGTTCACATTTAGCTTTAACTGCTGTTAAAGCAAGCTTGACGTAAGTAAAAATGAATATAATGTGTAAAATAAAATAATAAACATCACAGTAGTTACAATTCAATTCTGTTATTCAAGACAGTTAGAGTAGTTTTTTGCTACAACTTTTAGGTGATTTTTCTATCATATGACAACTGATGTTTTTTATTTTCATTTATATTTATATAATGTTCATATGTTCTCACATAATAAAATATTTGTTACTGTGAAAACATTGTTAGTGTCAAATGTGTCTCATACATTTGTAAAAATTTTATTTTGACTAGTTTAGAATGTGAAATATTAGTACAATTAACAAAAGCGCAAGTTGAACTTCAACATTGGAGGTTCTTATCAACTCTAATGTCTCTGTATGGTGCGCAAACACGAATGTCAGCTTGGGAAAGAACATTGCAGAGTAAAGAGGTTAGTAATACAGATGATAATTAAGCAGAGAGAAAACAGGTATTTTTTAAACATAATGTTTTTAGTCGTGGAAGTTAGGTTTCAGTGCGACTTTTCTAAAAGCGAATCAACAGCCAGCATTGTATCAATGGTTAGTTAAATTACGCAGTAGCATATTAGCTAAATGTTCTCTATACTTTCATGCTACTTTGAGTCAACAAGCTAGTCCAGGAGAAATGAGGAGTATTATGAGTAAACAAAATGTGGATTACTATCACAAGTAATATATTTGTAAACTACTTTATGTTAATTACTATTACATAAACAGTAATTTGTTGTCATTTCAGAATTCAGAGTTTTCAACGTAAACACGATGTTCTGGCTGTTTTAATTATATTCGATTCTAGAGGGGTTGATGATTCAGGCCCAGGCTATAGACATCCTCATAGAGAGCCAAACACATCTGAATATTTTCCTGTTGTTCTTAGTTGTCCTAGTGTAAGTAAATATAAATTACAAAATATTATAGAATGTGGAAACAAAAAGATAAACTTCATCCTTCTAGTCACAGGTTTGAATAGCAAAAGTTATATAAGAAAATTATTGTTCATTTTTAACAAGTGAAAGTAAAAAGTTTCCCACATTTAAAGAAATACTGTCTACAATTATCTACATATATCTGTATACATATATTATTGTATTTATTTCAGACATTTGCACAACAATCAATTCATTTAGATAATGTACAAAAACGTATCAAAGAACGGCAAACAGATCTTCTAACCATGGATAAAATTGTATATTGTAAAAATGTAAAAGTATGTTCGTGTATAAAGTTTATAGCGATAAATTATGTATACTACAACATAATTTTTTTTACAGGATCCATATATATATACCATGTATAATACTGATCCTAAAATGACACTTGTCACTATATTTGAAAGTGGCAAACAGAGGGATAAAGAATCTCATGTAACATCTTTTATGACAGATTTGTGTATGCAAATTCGTTGTAACAAAGTGTATGAATCACTGAAACTATCAAAATAAGAAATTAAAAGACTATGTATATAGACATGTGGAAGTAGAATTGAAACATATAACGCACAGAAATAACAATTATTATTTAAGTTCTTTAAAAACGGATAAGTGTAAATAAAATATACATTATTATTTCTTAAAATATTGATTGAAAATCTATTTGAAAATTAACTTGAAAAAGTTTGCGACTTTTAAATCGCTTAAATACATTCATTATCAGCCTCGATAATTTTTGTATGAATTTAATTCTTCAGACACGATAAAATTGTGTATATTTTAGAACCAGTACATTTTAAAAATTAACCTCCTGAAATATTTACTATATACATAACCTCCCACGCTTTCATTCTATAGCATAGATAATTGAACGCTAAAGGTAAGAGAGCAACTATTGAACTAATTTGAAAACGATATAGCGTAATTTTAAACGAATAAAATGCGACTATTTTTTGAAAATAGGAAAGACTGAAATTGGCGCGCAAACGACATCTCTCCTTGGCGGTAATAGAGGACGCTGTGATCAATATCACTGTCATTACAGTTTTGTCCGTCTTAAAGTTCTCTGTGGATTAAAAGCTCGGCTAAATAAGAATAATTTAAAACCATGCGTGCGTTTAACCAAAGTTATGAATTGAACGTTCTGAACAATCAAACAATCATGTTGTATGCAGTGAACATTTGATGAATTGTTAGTACGAACATCACATATTTAATGCAAAGCACACAAAATTATAAAATTGTGAAAATTATTTTTAACGAGTAAAATATGGGTATCACGAAACAATATTTAAGATATGTTCCAGCCGGAAATTTAAATTTAATTGTTAGTTCTACTTGTAACATTGTTTTTGTAACATTGGAAGGACAGGAAGGTCGGTTTGTAGCAGTTGGAGCATGTGAACATGTTTTTATATGGGACTTAAGATTAGGAGAAAAGGTAAAAAGAAAATTGTTTATATCATTCATACATAGAGTATTCATATTTATTATTAATAATAATATTATTGTTGTTATTTTTATTATTTATATTATTTTAGAGTCAAATATTGTCAGGAGATAAAGTAAATGTAACATGTTTAGCTGCATCTCCAAATCAAAGGCATATAGCAGTTGGCTATGCAGATGGTACTATAAAAACATTTGATTTAAGATCAGGTGAAAATATAAGCATATTTGTTGGTCACCGGTCTGAGATTACAACTTTGGCATATGACAAGCAAGGACACAGATTAGCTTCTGGTTCAAAAGTAAGATATTTTGTTCCACAAAATATAGATTTATAAGGTGAATCATATAATTGAAACAGGTAATATTTCTGCTTTATTCAACACTAAACGTACTGGTACTTTGTATAGACGTATTCTTACCATAACCAGTCAAATAACTGGTTACAAAACAAAGGTAAACAAATTAAATGATAAATTTTTCTTACTGGAAATAGAAACAAAAGGAAACAAAAGTTAAATAAATGAAAGAAAATGCAGAATTTTAAATCAAATTTGAATGTATGTTTAGTGTTAAAATTATATAGTATATTCTATTGATATCACTCTTGTTTAAGAAGAGGTTTAAATATTTTTTAAGTTCCACATAACTTTCCAATAAAATAGAAACTACTATTTATTCCATAAAATAAATAAAATCTTAATGTATTAATTTTTAGGACACAGATATTATCATTTGGGATGTGGTAGCAGAAACAGGAGTGTGTAGATTAACTGGACATAAACATGTAATAACTAAATTAGCATTTATGAAAGATCACAACATTATCATCAGTGCTAGTAAGGATACTTTCGTAAAATTTTGGGATTTAGATACAGAACATAATTTCAAAACCCTTGTTAATCATAAAACAGAGGTAAATATTAAGTATATACCATCATATTTCTGTCGTAAAATTTATTAATAATATACTATTAATCTAGGTTTGGTCTTTGGTATTAGCTAAAAATGATCAATATTTAATCACTGGTTGTAATGATAGTGAATTACAAGTATGGAAAATATATTTTACTGAAGCTGTAGGTACAGACTTTGAAACTAATTTACAAGATTTGACCATTGCTGATGGTAGTGAAGTTAGTGATCTGGTAAATATTTACTAATCTACAAAATATTTTTATCTGTTACATATATCGCTTATACTCTTTTTACTTAATGAATGTGTTACATTTTAATAGAAATATCCTCTAAAATGTGAAAAAACTGGCAGCATTTTAAGAAGCGGCCGTGGACGAGTCGTGTCTCTTGAAGTTGATACAACGCAAACAGTCATCGGATGTCACGGTATAGATAATACTGTTGAATTATTTCACTTGCTACCTGATACTAAAGTAAAGGAAAATGTAATTAAAAGATTACGAAAAGAAAGGAAAAAATTAGCAAAGTATGCAGATACTTATTAGTACAATTTCTAATATATTCAAATACTTTGTAAATATATAGAAACTTATTAATACATATTGATTTTGCAAATAGAACTGGAAATAGTATTGAAGCGGATTTAGTATATATACCAACAATAAAAGATGAAATTACACGTTTACCGCCACTTAAAGCATCTGCAAAAGTTAAAGGGATAAATATGATAATGGGTAGAGGTGGCGAGCTCAGAGTAAGTAATAACAAAAGTTTTATTTCGTGCTAAATTCTATTTAATCTTTTGACCGCGATCGAAATATCTGAGGAATTTATCTCATTACAGATAGTATTAACCATCTAAAATTGCAAATAAAAAGCTACTGTAATAACTCGAGACGTTACTTAGCGGAAAGCTACTATAGGTAGCGCGTAATAACTAAAAGGTTAAAAATATTTCATTTAACTCAACTTCTGTTTCATGTTTGTAGATATGTGTTGGATTAAATAATAATTCTCTTGACTTATATTCTATACTGACACAAGACAAAAATCCTGAAGTGAATCAGTTGAGAACTATAGTGAAACACGGTCACCGTTCAGATGTTCGTGCAGTCTGTTTTAGCTCTGATAATTTAGCTTTTGCAACAGCAAGTGGAGATTCTGTGAAATTATGGAATAGGTACTAAAATGTAGTAAAAGAATTGTATAAAATACTAACCCTAGTCTAATGTTTTTTTTTTAATTTTAGGTCAACTTTAGCATGTATACGTACTGTGGAATGCGGTTATGCGTTAACTGCAACATTCGTACCAGGAGACAGACATTTAATAGTAGGTTTAAAGGATGGTAAAATGTTAATTATTGATATTGTATCAGGTGAGGTGTTGGAAGAAATACCGGCACATTCTAAAGAACTTTGGAGTGTTACACTATTTCCCGATAGGGTAATTTTGAAATCTATTAAAAATTATATGTCTATGAAAATTAAATGAATTTGTAGTTATTTTTTTATGCTCATAGATAGGAGTGGCAACTGGTGGGGGAGATCAAACAGTAAAATTTTGGAAATTTGTCCAAATTCCTAAGACTGATGCTGAAAATTCTCAAAGTGAAATGAAAGCCAAAGTATTATCTGTTTTGCACATGAAAACTTTAAAATTAGAAGATAGTGTGTTATGTATAAGAATAAGTCCTAACAATCAATTCATCGCAGTTGCATTACTTGATTCTACTGTAAAAATTTTTTTCCTTGATACATTTAAGGTAATTACTTATACACGTGCAATATATCAAAATATAACGGTACATATAAAACTACATAATTTTATTCTAGTTCTTCATTTCACTTTATGGACATAAATTGCCAGTGTTATCTATGGACATATCTAGTGACTCGTCACTTATTGTTACTGGTTCTGCAGACAGGAATATTAAAATTTGGGGTTTAGATTACGGAGATTGTCATAAATCGTTATTTGCTCATGACGATTCTATAATGGGATTATCCTTTGTCCCTGGAACTCATTATGTTTTCACATGTGGAAAAGATGGGAAAGTAAAGCAGTGGGATGTTGACATTTTTAAAAAAATTGTGACCTTACAGGTAATTTAATTAATGTTATAATTAGTAAATAATGATTGCACTTCAAAATTATTTAACATGAAATCTTTTAGGGACATTCAGGAGAAGCATGGGGTTGTGCCGTTTCACCAAATGGTATTTATGTCGTCTCGTGTGGTTCCGATAGGGTCATTAGGATGTACGAACGAACTTCAGAGCCCTTAGTTTTGCAAGATGAAGAAGAAGAAGAGAGGGAACGTCAAGAAAATGAATTAGCTACTGGTGAAATTACTGTCGCTCCTGGTCAAAAGCAACAATCTTTACCATCTAGAAAAACTGTCTCCAGTGAAAAGGCGGTAAATACTAATGGATCACATTGTGAACAAAATAAGTCGTCATACTATGTTACGGGTATATTGTATAATTTTTAGGCTGAATTAATATTGGAATGTTTGGAAATATCGAAAACGTATATTGAACAATTGAAGGAATCTGATTCAAAGACAGCATCCGCACTTCCTTTACAAATGCAAGCTTATAATTGTACAACTGTAGAGGATTACTTACTGGAAACAATTAAGCGCGTTAGAGCAAGGTAGGAATAGCGTATACAGAACGACCTATTGACACGTTCGCGGACAGTAAAAATTGTAACGAGCTGCAAAAATAGACATGTGATTTATTTTTAAATTAATTGTGATATCCAAATTTTGATTATAAATAGGAGACTAGAATTACATGCATGATAATGCTATAGCATTCATGTCCGTAAATGTGTTAGGTAATACCTGATACCTAAATATGTTTGACATAGGTGCATGTAAGAAAACTAAACTGTAAAATACAATTTTCAGTGAATTAGACGAAACATTGATGTTACTGCCATATTCAGCTGCTTGTGATATCCTTAAAATGCTACCAAAATTATTGCAATCAGATTATCATACAGAATTAATAGCAAGATTAGCATTGTCTTTAATACAAACGCATCATGGCCCAATTACAGCTAATCTAGAACTCTTACAGACGTTAGAGACTGTGAAAACATTATCTATTAAAAAAGTTTCTGCGCTAAGAGTAAGACAATTTTTCATACAAATATGAAGACTTATATTCGTATGTACAGTCATTTAAAATTTTAAACTTTTAGGATATGATGGGATTTAATTTACACGGAATGATGCATATTCAACATGTTATAGAAGAAAAGGAAGGGATTCAATTGTTTAAAGATGCAACTAAAAGCAGCAGGCATAGGAGGAAGGTCAAGAAGAATAAGGAAAAGGCAGTGAAAAGAGCTATAATGTCTATATAAGATTTGTATCTAATAATTATAAAAATATATTATAATATTTTATTACTCCGTGTTAAATCAATTATTTAATAATTATTGCAACGAGACGTTAACGAATTCGGGCTTTTGCACTAAGAGTGAAAGAAAACTTACTTATTTGTCAAATAGAACTTCATAACAATGCAGTTCTTATTAATTCACAAATGTAATCTGTCATCCACGTAAAACGTAAATATTGTCTAAATATTTCACATTTAAATTACAAAATGATCGCAGCCAATTAGCCTACCATGATCCTTTTACAGAAAACACTGTAATAAAGAGAATGGTAGTTGCCCAGGTCTCACCACGTGGAGGTTGCTGCAAGGAGACCCTGGGAGGTGGGTGGAAATTCCATTCCACCGACCTCCCGTTCTACATCGAAATTTTATCTTTAACGCACTTATTTTTAACGCACTTATTTTTAACGCACTTAATTAAAATCCCACGGCGGATGATCGATGTCTTCTTTCGCAAGCTTATTTCTAACTTAGCTTATCCTTAACGGATAACTTAAACTATACAATGATCGCAGTGGTAAGGGCGGTGAATCAAGGAAGAAGTCCTTGATTCGTTCATCATTCGAATCAGAGAAGAAGTCTCTGATTCATCAAGAGCAAAGTCAGGGGTTACAGTCTTAATTCTAACTTAGTTTAGCTTAGCGGGTAACTTAGATTATTACAATAATCGCAGTATAGGGTGTGAATCAAGAAAGAAGTCCTTGATTCGTTCATCATTCCAATCAGAGAAGAAGTCTCTGATTCATCAAGAGCAAAGTCAGGGATTACAGTCTTAATTCTAACTTAGTTTAGACTTCGAATACATCACATTGGACGCAGATATGTCGAGCAATTATCGGGCCAGCAAGCAAAGGGAGTGAGTCAAGGAAGAAGTCCTTGACTCGAATATGAGACGAATCAGAGAAGAAGTCTCTGATTGAGAAAAGGCAAAATGAGGGTGACGCGAAGCAAACCGCGATCAGACCAGTCACACCACAGTGCCGAGTTACGATGCTCCCTCCCCTACGGATCAGAGGATGATCTCCACCGGCGCCAGCGTTCCCCCATTTCTCCCCAACACCCTGCCCGCGAGGGCTCCAGGCGTATTACAAAGGAGAGGATCTCCGTGACAATTACGGCTTTGATGGGCACAGGACAACCATGTCTCCCTTCCCACGAAATCGTACCGGTAACATGGTACCGGTCCTGATTCCACCATCATGATCTAATGAGTCGGTCACACCGAGGTACGAGAACGGCGGAATGACTGATGTGACACGCGGCCCGATCCACTCGCATGCATGGCTAAGTGAACCGGAATAAGGGAAACAAGCGGAATCATTACATTAAACTAAACGATAACTGCTCGGCATATTTAGACAATTTCGCAGCCATTGGCCTAGCAACATCCTCGGTAGGAACTACTCTACCGGCGATGCTACTAGTTTCCAGGTCTACCACGTGGAGGTTGCTGCGAGGGACCCATTTCTGTTTAAACCATTTGTTAGTAACAATATGGAATAAATAATAACATTTTGCGCTATATGACCGGTAATCGGAGTAAAATAAAAGCTGCGACTCACCGATCGTTGTCACAATCCGTTCGTAACTCTGGAGAAACTGAGAAGTGTTTTATCCTGGATGACCACTGGTCTGCACTAATTAACACTGATAAACATTGTTTAATAAAATCCAACACTATTTAGTATTGTTCAATACTGTTTAACACTGTCCAATACTGCTTAATAAAATCCAACACTATTTAATATTGTTCAATGAAATCCCAAAGATGTTCACAAACGCGCAAGGATATCACTGACTATCTAAGGAACGAAAGAGGAGAGAGTTCCTTCGCGAACGGCGACTCACGGTGAACTAATACTGAAATTTCAGAATCTTTATACCCGTTTCCCATTTTTCGTTCATCGGCGACATTCAGCGACTTTCGATCCTACCCGCGAGCGGTCCCTAATTTTATTACTTCTGGATATTTAACTATTGGGAGAATATAATGAGTTGTATGGTTTACAGCTGCGAAATGGGCTGTTTACTTAATCTTATTAAGAAGGATTTGTCGGAAGACTTCCGGTACCTGCGCGTCCCTAATAAAAATCGCGATCGCCCAGTTTATTAAATTTCTGGAATTGACCGACAATGGGTCGCGGTCAGAAAATATTTTATTTTTTACGCATTAAACATTGGAATTTATATTCTGTTACGATTTATTTAACCTTCTTTTGAATTTTAATGTAACAGAAACTAAATCTAATATTGATCGAAATTGATAGTCTCTATTACAATGTATTTAATCTTCATTGAAGTTTTATTTTAACTCGAACCGAATTGAATATTCGCCAAAATTTATATTCTGCTATCTTTTATCTAACTCGAACAAGTAATGGGAAATAAAAATATGCAAAACTGAAAATTTTCGTATTTGATATAGTAAAGGAAAGTGCGTACATGTTAAAACACAATGAATTGCAAAAGTAGAAATTTCGTGTCTTAAAATGAGCTACGATTTCTTTTCAGAAAATTATAATAGTCTGGACATCGACCTCAAGGCGTAAAATGTTTTCAATACATGTAGAAATCTACTTTATCGTGTTACTGAGAGAGTAACACTTCATTTAGAGGAGGGAAAAGGACACCATGATGTATCTTGCAAAGTGATAACGTTGCACGTTTATAAAAATGATTCATTGACATCATATTTGCATCATTTAATTAGTAAAAGTTATAGAAAAGAGCAAAAATTTAAGTTATTATTTAAAAAAGGACATTTTGCGAAAGTTAAATTGTTTATAGAATGTTTTTATAGTTGAGCAATAGAACTTATTAAAAATTAATAATGTAATAAATGAAGCGAATAGAATGTTATTTTTATATAACTTAAATAGTAGAATAGGAAATAAAAATAGGAGGGTTATTATGTTTTATATTTATATAACAATGTGTGTTTCTTGTAGTATTTAATACAAAGGAACTGTAGAAAAAATTACATTATAATGTACATATACGTATTTTAAGGGACAGTCAAATTTTCATTGGAATCATTCACTTGTGCTCAGGTGGCGCACATGTATAAATTGCTTAAATCACGTTATAAATTACTTTTGTAAAACAGTGAACAAAAAGGCACTGTTAAACATTACTTTTTCATCTCACGAACGCATAATTTTAATTTTTACAATATCAACAGTACAACAATGTTTTTTCGTTCGCATTAAATAACATAATAACATGACAATAATTTTATTACGATTTGTACATTCCTTAGTACGTGAAAATCTTCACATACTTTAGGTTTCTGAATATTTCAGAATGTATTTTATTGACTAATCATGAAATTCTCTACACTATTAATAAATATTCTAAACATTACTTTTTTTACATTTTCGCTAATGTATGAAATCATAACCATATATGATGTCAAAGTATATAAATACTACAAACTAAATATATTCTCTAAGAATATTTATTTATTTATATATATATAAATTTTATTAACAGTGTATTAATCTCGGTTTTTCTATGCTTTTTCATTGTATTTCAAGCATAAAGATTGTATGAAAAACATATAAAACACAGAATTTTCTATACAATAGTAGTTTAGTTCTGTTTGGTATGTGAAAATTTAGAAATTTTATGTACAGTATTAAAAATGTACTAAACAATCTTTATGCATCGTCTTGTGATTGTGACTTAGTAATTTGTTCTCCAACTTGAACTGGTTGGGCTAATGAGTTTTGAAACCACATCATCCAGTTGCTTAAATAATGACCTCCTAACTGATTATCTGGATTCTCCTTTATCTGCACATTGTTTAATTCTTCAAAATTGCGAATGGTTTGAAGTTCAGTGAAATTATTATTCACCGAATGACCTCCATGCATTCTTACCTCCCTTTTTCTAAAAGCATCCTTTACTAACCTTTGTCTACGTTCCTCTTCTGTTTCGATAGCAGATCTAGTAAATCTCATTTCTCTAACTCTTAAAGCATCTTTCTTTAATCTTTCTTTTCTTTCTTCTTGTGTTTCTTTAGCATATTGATTCAATCGAGCCTCTCTTCGTTTTGCCGACTCTCTGTTTAATCTTTCTCTCCTTTGTTCAGGTGTTTCAGTAGCATAGAGCGAAAGCCTTTTCATTCTTCTTCTTTCTGCTTCACGGTCTAACCTTTTCCTTCTATCTTCTGGTGTTTCGTTATACATTCTATATTCTCTTTTTCGTGCTGCCTCTGCGTCCAATCTTTTTCTTCTTTGTTCTGGCGTTTCGTAATACATTCTCATTTCTCGCCTTTTTGCTGCTTCCTTCGCTAACCTCTGCAAACGTTGCTCCTCACTTTCTTGTTCGTATAACTTTTTCCTTTTTTCTCTCATGCACTCTGCTTTTCTGCGTAATTTCTCCTTGTACTCTTGTAATGATCGTATTTTCAACTGTCTTTTACATCTTCCAGATTTACTTTCCTTGTTCTTCAAATTATCAGTTTCTGGTGCTTGGTCCCTCTGTTCTGTTAACGGAGTAATTGTGGCTTCGATCACAGTAGAAATTTCTACTTGTTCTTTAGCATTCTTTGAAATGTTTGATCTATCATTTTCATTATTTACACTGCATAGCCATCCTGTAGTGTATACTGTTTCATTATCTACTTCATCTTCCTTTTTTATATTTAAGTTTAGTCCTAAAAGTTCGCTTGCTATAGTAATTGTTGAAATACTGTAATTAGTTGTCTGTATTTGTTCATTTTGATCAATGAAAACTTCTGAAATTTCATTTGTTGGCTTTTGTATTTCAATATTCACATTTTCATAGTTCAAATTCTGCAAATACGTTGATCCACTCAAAATACCATTGATATTACAATTTTCATTTTGTTCTGTGGAATTTAATGCAGAATTTATATTATTTAAAGTACTTGTATTTTGTGCGTAGCTTTTGTTATTTGTGTCTGATTCTTTGTGGTCATTAATCGCACTATATGCTTTGCTCTCTTTGATTTCAATAGCACAGAAGTGTTGAGCCCCATTGATTATTTCAACATCATTAAAATCTGTTTCACGTTCACTACTCTCTTGTTTAATGTATACCGGAATAAAGTCTATAGAACAATCTCTTATTTGTACACTGGTTTCAGTTAATTCCATGACCTTGTGATCCGACCAACAGTAAGTACTGAAATGGTTACAAAGTTATATATATTTGAATGAAAAATTTGTCATTAATAATTGATAATTTAATTTTTGAATGTATATAGTTGTTAGTGAAGAAATAACCATCACATAAAGTGGGTAAAGCGACAGCAATAATATAGATTAAATATCTAACAAAATACAAATCTAAGGACTTAAAACATCCTATAGTAATTCAAACTGTTTAGATATAAAACCATAGGTGTAACTTATGCAACTATATTCTTTATTTGTTTGGGTTATATTTATTTTATAAGGTATAAACAATGAACCTGTGAAACAAAAATCTGCGAACAAAGAACACAGTTTTATTCCAAAGTAAACAAAGATTCCACTACGGTTGGTTCAGTTGAGAAAATCTGATTTTTCATCCCACAGAACACTTGGTTTTAAACAAAATTTTAAACAAGGTTGATACATATAACCCTCAGTAAAGTGTTGATTCTGTTTCATTCATTCTTCTCATCAACGACTTTCACTTGCTAATTAAAATACGATGTTTGCCTTTATGACAGTGATTCATATATGACTTCATTATTTCATACCATCAACTATTACAAATTCCAAATTAATTGAAGAAATTGTAAATCAGAGTAAGAGAAGATTATAGAAAACTGTAACTATGGAAAAACATATTTTTTAATTTCAAATTAACAATGGATTTTACTGTATACTCTCAGATAGAATGATATAATCCATTATTATTTAAAATATAAATTTCACCTGTGTATCGTCTGCTTAGAACAGTTGCTCCGGAGATGATACTGCAAATGTTTAGAACATGTTCATGTTTCCTGCAGATCGCAGAGTTTCAGCCGTTTTCTTTTCTTTGCGTGTCACATGTTAGTGTAGTATGATAGATAAGACGAGTCAATATCCATAAGCTCAGGCAGTTGTCTTTGTATGAAATTAATTCGCACTGCGAACTATTTGCCGCTCGTTCATCCACATCGGACGACACGAGGTTTGTTCACATCGACTGTACCCACTGCACTTGCGCGAAAAATGCAAACAACCATTGGCTAATTCCTGTGAGTTTCAAATACTGGTCGATGTTTCCCACACGGATGTTGAAAATTGACAGGCTAATCAAATAAAAATTACTTAAAACAAAGTGTCAACAGAAATACGCATGCGTGCAAACAGTATTGGAACGTAGCGTTCAAAAAGATATTTCCGGGTCCAAATGTAAGTGCTTTTACCTTGAGATTCGTTCCTTAAGAGATTAAAGCGGCATGAACATAAGAAAAAACATGAAATCCTTAGAATTCCATTAAAATAGTATTACCTAAGTATTTAATTCAAACTTTCGAAATAAAAAAATTTATAATAAATTATTACAATAGTACAGCAGGACATCAATTAATTAAATTAATTTTGTATTTGAATTCCCATAAAATAAATAAAAAAAATAGTGTGCATTCAATTATTTTTGATTATTTTATATTAAAACAACACGAGATACTAATTAATAAAATTTAAACTTCTTAATATTATATATCGTTGTTTAAAAACATTAATAATTTATCATTGGAAAGTTATACAAGAAAGACGACTTCAATCTCACAAGGTAAAAGTTTGTTTACTTATATTATCTTAGTATCTTAAATAAATATAAGTTTTCAACGCGTAAGATATATTTTTGATTTAATCAGTACGTACGGTAAAAGAGTTATAAAAATTATTTATTAGGGAAAAAAAATATAGGGATTTTGGAAAGTAAAAACTCGCGAAGTTTTGTACAAACAAGGTATCGCATGAAAACTATATACGTTAGAAAGTTAAATTTTGCCTTAAAAAGTAAAATCCCCTTAAAATATAAAATTCTATAATTTTGAATCGTTATAACTATATAGCGTACTTGATCGATGATGATCAAGCATAATACAGTTACTTATGTATATAGGTGGAGAAACCGGCTAGCTGCGGCTGCATTGCGCTGAGGAGAAGTAATCGTTGGCATTGAGAATCACTGTCAGTACCTCATATCGCGCGCAACTGTTTTTATTTTTCAACTAAAAAAAATTGCTCTATCGCACGTTGAAATAAGATTTCCTCCTAAATGCTTAATTTTTAAGATTAATTGAAAAATATCCATAGAAATGACGCCATTTTGCCTTTAAATACTGTGTAAACATATTCAAATGTTAACAATGTTAGAAAAATGTACATCGCTACGTTCAGAAAGGTCCATAGCATAATACTGAGCAAGAAAAGTTTGAGTAGCTTTCGTAATTAAGAAACAAACGTCCAAAGTTGAAAATTAGAATTCTTTGTTGAGAATTCATTTTCTTAAAAAACTAAGGGTGGTTCATTTCTTAAATTACATTTTTCCAAAGTGTTACAGATATGAACATTAAATACACAATAAAGAGTTACATCAATCAATTAAAACGATATCCCTCCCATTATGCCAAAAAACAGTAGAAGGCTAAAATAAGCATTTCAACTAATTAATGTATAATTCTTCTTGCGCTAGTATAATCAAAGAAAATATAGTTTATAATATTTTTAAACTCAACTTCGTAATATTTTAAAAGTGCACCTCTTAACTCTCTGCAGAGAGAGACTCTGTAAACTATACGAAACCTGCAGATTCTGCCAAATTGGATATAGAATGCTAAAATAATGGAGGATAAAGAAACTATATACTGATTTCTTGTTATTATAGCAGTTAAATCATTTGTTTGTAACTTGATCTCGACAGAACGTCGACATTCGTCCGCAAAGTGTTAATCTTCGATTCGGAATTCGTAAAATCTTCGTCCCGACAATGAGTACCCTCGCGTATTGTCTCGAACGGGTCCCGTCGCATTGGCGTAACCAATGAAGTCTCGTTGCGTTTACAATTAGTAAAGGAAGAGTACGGAAACAGCGATGCTGAACCAAGACGACCAGCTCTATCGCTCGCGTACGAGAATCTTGCATACTCCTGTTCGTTGCGAATGTGCAGCGTCGCGATGGGACAGTGCACCAATCGGATGATACTTTTTGTCGGGCACTACGTGCTCTGATAATTAAGACATTTCCATTTAGAGTTGACATCCGGTGACGTGGAGATCCGTGCCCGATGCGCGTACGCTTTCGGCGGTCCGCGTTACAGAAAAACCTAATCCACATGCATTGTGTTGATAATTAATGGTGTATGATCGAGAGCTCCGTTCCTGGAACGACGCGCGACGGAACGATCGCTCGCGGAAGAAATGTTACGTGTATATTTACTGCGAGAAAGATTTATTAGTTTCGCGTAATAGCGAGGGAATTCAAAGGGCCGTACACCGTCCCACGTTGCCAGGCATTTAAGGAAATAATTGGCAGATTTTGTTTTGCGCGCCGTTCGCGGAGGGGACTTTTCGCAGCTGAACTCGTTTCTTTCTTCTGTTTACGTGACTCAGATTTTTTATTCTCTTATTGTGCGTGTTTCTATGCTAGTGTACCGTTCAGGGGTAACTTGTTTGTATGGTACACGTTAATATATGTTGTTAACACTGGAACTACTGGGGATCTAACAGCAGTCGCGTGTAATTTATGTGGAGACCGTAACGATACATTTTTCTTCGTTTTCTTCGGATAATCGTTAGCATTCAAGTGAAACTGTTTATTTTCAGAATTGCGGATATATAATAGTTTTGAAATATCGGTAATTGTAAAATGAGGAAAGTGAAACCCGTGATTTTATACTCCTCGATACCATCATCAGCAATCGTTCAACGTTCTTAAATGCGCGTGATTGTAGCAGTTTGTACTCTTATATATATTGTTTACTGTTTACTTATTAGTAATCTAATAATGATATGCGTAATACAGATTGCAACGAGACAGAAGTTTTCGATCGTGGGAACCACGAACTTTCTGAGAACAGGCGATCTAATACCTTCAAAGTCGCACAAATTTTCCAGAGAAAGGAATAATTTATTTCTATTTAGTTTGTGCGTTTTGTTATCGATGGTAAATTAATAATTTTAGTTCTGATTACAGCAGAAAATCTGTCAATAAAAGTAATGCTTGATTTCTCAGTTTTTATCGGGAAAAATAGATAGAGTATTGGAAAGTTAGAGAAATAATGTGAATAATGTAAATTGATTTTATATCATATTAAGTAATAGAGAAATGGTACGTCGGTTTCCTAGTGACATCTGGTGGATTGTGTCATCGAGTTGTGCGCACTTAAGTTGTGGTGCCTGCTGGCATTCTTGTTGTTTTCAATTGTTTACCATTTTTATAGAAAAATTTTTACATAAAAAAATTTTACAAACGAGAAAGATTTTACTCTTATACGTAAAATGGACCATTTTAAAAATCGTAAACAGTATAACAAACGGTGTAATCATTAGTTTCACTGAAATATAAAACACAAAAATCACATTTAAAAATATCGGTCAACATCAAATACGTTCAAAAGTATCAAATTAAAGATTAATTGACAAAATTATATCACTTCGTTTAACAGAGGCTTGGTTGACCATTAAAATATTACCAAAACAATTAATGGAGCACTTAAGTTAATTCAAAATACTATACTCTCTCAATAAGACTGTAAAAATATAACATAAAAAACACAAAAATCTATAATATCATTTCACGAAGTCAATGCGGCATGAGTCAGTTCACAAAAACACAAACAATTTAATGTTTCAAAATTAAAGAAACTGGAAATACATTAGTTTCAAAATAAGTACTTCAAATGTATCTGTAATAACGAATAGAACAGAATTTCGATGCTTATTCAACGTTTACTCTAAAGCTTGAATATTGCCAATAAACAAGTAATATTATATACACGAAAAATAAACGAATAACATTTCAATTTCTCTAATTCCGTTGAAAATTTTCATCACAAGTCTGACTGGATATTACGAGGGAAGGGGTTGATCGGGTATCGAGCAAGAAAATTCACGAGTTCGCATGCATAAAAATTTCTGTTCAAAGTCGAAGTGGTAATACGTTAAAACAATCATCTCGCCATCAGCTATTTCTCGCGAGTAATTGTGTTAAGTGATGTGTTACGATCCGTGAACTGTAATTTACGAGGAGATCCCTGTCGGTTAGTTGATCGTGGTTACAGCGCCAAATTCGAATGCAGAACGAGTCACGACGGAATGTTGGCAGGTTCTTTTCATCCTGGCTTGACAAAATCATTAGGGGACTAAATCCAATAAAGGGGACTGGGCCCTTCCCGTCCAGGGACCTGGTCGTAAGAAAACATTCTTGGTGAGGTGATCAGTTGCATCGTAATCGACATCAATGATATCGCTACGAGAATAATGTGGCGTAGATATCTTACGGTTTTACCTATCTACGTGCTGTACACGATGCTCAAATGTACAGTAAACGCAAAATATTTGCAAACTTTATTCTTAATGTTTGATATTCGCGCTAAAGCTAACAATGAGCCATATGCAGGTTCTTCCCATAGTTTGAGGGCGAAAAAGTGGAGAGATCTTTGAAAACTTTCGGCTCGATCAATATTTCGATCGATATTTTGAAAATGGGAAATGAGGAAGCTAAAATAAATTCTTAATTCGTTTGAACTCGGATAAATAAATAAATGACGCCACGAATAAACGAATGGCTGTATTTAGAAGAGAAATCTGACTTTCGTTGGGATAATTTCCTCGTCTATAGAACCAAATTTTGTAAATATCTGTTTTATTCGAGTTCAAGGAAACAAATATTTGAACGATTCAACGGTTTCTGGGAGATTCATACATCTGAAGAATCGTGATAAATTATCCTAATTGTTATTAGTCATATCCTTCATTGCGAGTTATTTACAATTTTTGTTTTAAATATGTTTACATGTTCACCACGTTTGAAAATATCAGTTTATTATATTAATATTGACTTATTCAATATTTTAGTACAAAAGAATCAAGTTTTATGGATATTTTTATAATAGATTAATCCTTGTCATCCTATCATTTGTCTGTAGCTCTACATCAACTTGAAATAAGTCAAAAGACGTTAAATAAGTCTTTAGACGTTCGTACTTTTCCATGAAAGAATCCAAATTTTCCTCGAAAGTGGATTTAAGTGGTCTCAAAATTTCGACATTCGAATACGATAGAAAGGTTCGAATTGGTCAGCTTTGCTTCTATATTATCTTCTTTCATCTTCCAACTTCAACACTTTACACGGACCGAGAATCGAGGCATCTTCGATACACGTAAATCACGTTTAATATGAATTGATAATGATTAAGACTTCTCGCGTCGATCAGCTATTAAATTAGCAAGATCGGAGTCTTAAATAATTCCCTGGTGCGTTTCATTCAACGCCACACGTTCAAAGGAACCGGTTCTAATGATGCTTATAAAACACCTCGAGAGCGAAGGAAAAGAAACACACCTATTTAAGTACAATCGGCAGCTTCATTCTATTTTCCTTTTTGCAGTTCGATCATCTTGGCTTAACGCCTGCTTGTATCTTATTCTATAATATTATCCAGGAAATCAACTGAATCACGATGAAAAGTGTAAAAGAGCAAAGGTTTCGCCGAGGAGTGAATTTATAAATGTAACCAGAGTAGTGTTCGAGTCGCACAGATGCCAATGCGGTTCAGCCCAGAAAAGAAAAATTGAAAAAATTAATGTTTCGACTTCTGAAATGATTGTACAGCATATTCAGAAGCTATAAAAAGGCTTCGACTAACTAAAAAGAATGTTACTTGTTCCATGAAAATTTACAAAAATCGGAAATATCGAAAAACCGTTTAACTCTGTTTCTCAAGAAATTAGTAGAATAATTTCGTAGTAGTAGAGTAAAACAAAAAATAAGTAGATCGACACTGAAGCGCATATTAGTAAGACGAAATAAACTGGAATAAGGTTCCACGACGATTTTCTCAATCGCCGAGATCCTCCCTCGTCAATCTTTTCCCCCAAAATGTAATAATTCGTTCTTTCCTTCAAGTTAATAATAAAACACGCAACGCACAACTCATATTTATTAGATATCATCGTCTCGCGTCTCTGGATAAAACGAGAATACAAAAGAAACAGAAGTCGAGGACGAGAATAAAAAGAAACATGAAAAGCCTGCCGAGATTAACAGTCGCCTAAGAACACTGGCATAAATGTCCAGCCATTTTCGCGACGTCATCTCGAAACGACACTCTTTAACGAATCGTAGACCGTACGTGGATCAATCTAGAAGCAGGAATCACATGAGTATGGGCTGCAACGCGGCGACGTTCGGAGCTGGCCTGAAGGCTTCGCTTGATGTATGATCGGCGTAGAAATGGCTGTCGTCGTAAGGCCGCATCCCGATAAATCTCTTGACTTTTTATCCGTGGACGGACTTGTCGTTCGTGTATAAATGTATCGTTTTCATCAATATTTATGTCGGGGAGAGAGGGCGGACCAATTGGACCGAAGTTCTGCAGGTCTGGTTCAGCAGCGCGTCTGAGTTGGGATCGGCACCGGCGATACTACCGATGACTTTCCCCCGTCCCCGATCGGCTTTGCCTCTCCCTCCGATAATAAAGATATCCATTATACCCGCCGGCTTCTTCTTCCACAGTCGAACATTTCGATCCATCGGTGCCCGATGTTTCTCTTGTATTCCGTTCGTTGCGGGTTCCACCGTCGCGCATCGTTCCGATGCACACCGACTCGTCGCGTGATGAATATATGCATCGGCACCGCTGATAGCAAACGTCCTCTCTCGCCTATGCGCTGTTAATTGCACCTATATTCCGCGTGCCCCGTACGAACGATTCCCCGCGTTATCGTAACGCGCACTGAAACATTACGAAAGTTTTGCCCGTTTTTGAATTCAGAGAAGATGATGCGTTCTCGAGATGTTTATCGATCGTTCGACCACCGAGCGGCGCGATCGCGGCTCTCCGCTACGCGGATTAAGTTTGTTTATTCGTTCTCCTTCTAATCGTTTATTTCCATCTTTGTCGTTGCTCGTTTAGAAACGGTGGATCAGAACGAACCTACTGTTTAGAATGTTTTTATGTGAAAATAGAACAGTGTAATTCAGTTTCCGAGCCGAAACGAAAGCGCGGCCGCGCCGCTCGCCACTTTTCGACCGGTTTTTTGCAAAGACCCGTGGCACTCGAACGGTTAATGTTTACTGGATAATGTAATGTCGAGCGTTACTAATGACCTCTTCCCAGCGTGATGGTAATTTGTGGATACTATTTCTGTAGAATGACTCATCTTTGGAAACCGGAGACGACATTATCGGACAGAACTTTTCGGTAGACGAATATTCAATCATATTTGTAGACGAATACGCGTATTGATCGGTGAACTTTTATTACTTGTCTTCGAATTGTGGTGTTGCTTCAGAATTTTGTACATTTTCGTACGTTGAAAATGGAATTTTAAGGTATCATGAATATAGTTGTATATTTATATATTGGAGTGTTTAAAACAGAACGTTGTAATATTTACCTTAGCATATAGGATATAGTATATTAATTGAGAGTAAAATGATTTCAACTGTTTTTAGGTACAAAAATTTTTAACAGATAGATCGACATCAATTGAAGCTGGATATATCTAATTCTAAGATAGTCCATGAAAGTAAATTCTTAACATGACAATGATTTTTAACTTCTCTCGAATCATAAGCAACTGGAAAATATTTGACAAAAGAAGATTAATAGCATGATAGACTTCTTATTAGTTCTTCAATATTTACAGGTGTCTTTAAAGTTGATAATGTTGAATTTACTTCATATAGATACCCTAAAGGCTCGATTACACGTTGAAATATGCACCGATGCATTACATGCATTATAATTGTAATTTGTTATAGTCAGCGTCTCCCTTCAATACTTTTTATCAACTCCAGCATCTATCAACATGTTACTTAGTCATTTCAATTAGGTATCTGTTTCCTCAGCTTCTCCATTTTCTGCGGCGTGTACGATGTCCCCTGATCTTCTAGACAGATTCAACTAAAGATCATCAAAGCATTCTCTACCACAATCTGACCTTAGAGCCTTTGGCTTTTTGCCGAACTTATTATTTGCTACTTAGCTTTACGTGCTCTTCAATGCGCGTGATTACTTTAGATTTATGAGGCATCAAATATAATTCCGTATATCCACTGTAATCATTTGTCGATGTGAGCGAGTAGCTGTACACTTATCTTCAGATGCAATCGGTATGGATCCATACACGTTCATACGAATTATTTTCAATATTTTCGTCTATTTCCAGCTCGCTCTCTTTGAAAACAATGTTCGATTTAATTCTCATTTCGAATAAGTTTCAGACTTTTCAGATTCCATAATTTTTTATCATTACACCGTCTATCGTATCTAACATCTTGATTCTTTCTGCTTCACAACGTTGCACCATATCTCCTCACTTGAACCGACACTGTTTCGTATCATTGTTATATAACATTCCCTATGTTCGTCAGCTCCCGCGACGCATCCAAAGAATGAACACTCCGCTACAATAACGAACAAACGAAGAACAATATTAATCGCCTATTATAAGAAAAATAATTTCTCCCCATTCTCACTAAGCCGGACCACCGGCCAACTCTCTAAGCGTCCCAGACTATTATTCGCTAATTCCTGCAATGAAAATCATCGTTCACAGCAAGCACTACTTAGAAATAAGTTCGTAACCATCAATTTCGTTACTTATAAAGAATAAAATCCTCGAATTTTGTCCACAGACGGCACCGTGCGGTGAACAGGGGAGATAGGGGACGTCGCATCCCTGAAAAGAACGCTAGGGACGTCATGCGCGTTTCCCTTTTCTCCTTTTCGAAATTAGTTCTTCGCTAGGTTTTTCGTCGTTTTCTAACAGACGAGTCCCCATTCATCGGCGCTATTGTATCTCGCTGACACAATGCGACCGACACTAGAAGATAATAATATAGGGATACGTTGCTCTCAACAGCCCGATATTCGACGCGAAACGTGATTTCACGTGATTGAGGAAGGGGTGAGGAGACGTAGACCCAATCTTGGTCATCAGCATCGCCTCTTTCGTGTTTCCTGCTCCCTTTTTTTCTCGCGTTTGTCGGTTCCTCTGGTCACGCGCCTCGGATGCGGTTTCGTGTCTCGTGTCTCGTGTGAGGAAGACCACCGTCACGGTAGTTTTTCGGATGATTTGCTATACACGCGCCGCGGATTGCCGATTGTTCGACTCTGTTGCATTTTATTGGCTGGCTCATCATGGCTGCGACTGTGATCGCTTGCCGGGCATGCGGTTGCTACTCTCTAGAAAATTTCGGAAGGATCTCTGTTCGGCTAATTAACACCTTCGCTGCTGCAGTGGTCCCATGGGACCGGAGCGAAGTGACTTGAAAGCAATTAGAATTTATATGTAACGAAGATGAACTTCTTAATGTACAAACATGTATTTCATCGAATGAATAATACTTAACAATTCGAATATTTTTAAACGAATAAACATTCGTTTTCTGAAGGAATATTGGCAATGTTTGGAACTAAAGGAAAATCTGATTGTAGAATTATTTTATGTCTTCGTGCGTTGATACGAAATGTAAGATCGGAGTTGAAGTTTTCTAATCTTTGTTAATGTTCTTGGTTTCGATTGATTGTATGGAGATATTTACATTTGGAATATTGTTATCGTGTCTTTTTGACAGTGGATGTACCTGGTCAACCGTAATTATGATCGACAGGCAATAACATTTGAATCGTTTTGTACGAGAAAGAGTTTGACGCGTGTGTTTATAAGTATTCTATCAGTTAGTGGAGAAATGAAGATGAGTCGAAGAACATTGTAAGTACCAATATATCACTGTCTCCTACGTAGGAGCGGTTAAACACGTTGTGGTAGACTGTAAAGTAATAGAAAAAGATATATGCACTATCAGATAAACATTGAAGCAGACGTTACAAGACAAAAAATGTTGCGAGTATCTTTGCTAAGACATTTAACTGAGATGTTAAGTAATTTATTTCCCGAGATACTGTGTTCCATATCAAGTATATAAATATAAATAATAATAAGTCGAATGAATCCTTTTGGCCTTTAACACTGAAACTACCGAGCATTCAATACGATTGATACATAATCTCTATAAAAATAGTAACAAGATTCCATTTAGGTTCCTTGGATATTCTCGATAGCATTAAAATGAAATTAATTATATTCAAAAACATTTCCAGCATTTAATACCTTCAAGATACCAATAATCGAGAGATGAGGAACCTCGAGTCGGCCATCTTGACTGGTTAGTAGTTCCAGTGTCAACACATTTGCAGTGTGAATTAAAATTCGAATTAAACATTAAAATGCGAACCTGTGAAAATACTAGACAAGACATTGTATTAAACATTAATCACAAAAATAATTATCGCAGCTTTAATACACGTACTCACCAACATTTTCACTTCTACGTGACAATTTTGTTTCATCGATCTTGTCAAACCTCGTTCACCTTTACCTGCATGCTAAAAAGTTGCGTTTCTAATAATAGTCCGTAGAATCGTGAATGCCTAATAATAACTTTCTCGATATGGCCGTGTGCCTACCGTGACTCGCGTTTTCTATATTTCTTTCGTGGCACAGGACCGAGCGTGTTCGCTAAAAACTGGCACGGCGAACCGAGCGCAAGGTTGCCAATTAATAAATGAAATCTGGTACACGATGTAACAGTAAACTCTTTGATTTGCAGAAAAATCGTTTTTACTGTCTCGCTGTCGTTTAGAGCGTAGTCGGGAATGTTGTCAGCTGGTATTGGCGCATATAAAAGTTACAGGAAACGTGTCCGGGTTCAAACAGCCATATTTCACGAGGCGAACTCTCACGCGGAGAGAGGAGAAACACGTTAAACACAGGTAACCCTGGCCCTTTGCAAGATTGCGTATTTTCCTCGGACGTATTTTCGAAGGATTCCAGCTACCACGAAGAGGACCATGAACGTTACACGAAAGGACAATATTTATAATACCGTTTACACACTGATGTTACGTTTAAAGTGGGACTGCATGAAACTGTTTCAATGATTAACCCCTTGCCCCCGTAATTTATTTCGCAACTGTACTTGATAAAGCAACTTGATCGAGAAGAATTTTATACTTGTTCTTAATATTTAATTTATATTAGAAGTAAACAAATGACATTCAGATTTGTCGGATTCAATTTAAAACTTACTGCAACAACGCTCATTGTAGTATGTTGAAACTGTTTCTTGTAGTTCGATGTTAATCCGTTTTTTCCAGTGAAAAGACTAACCATTTCAATTTCAATCATGCTGTGATTTTCAATATTTACTTTCAACATTTCAAGAGTCATTTTTATATAAAATACGAACGCTTAGGTTGTTTCGAAAGATCACGTCACGACCACAGCGTGATTCCACACATTCCGTTTGATGGAAAAGGCTATAACCGACCTTGAGGGAGAGGGTTAAAATTTGTTACTGCTGCATCGTGTTCTAATCATTGTGGAGGCAAGTAAACCATGGGTCGAAAATGAATAGCTTGGTTGCAAATTGCTGTTGAAGTTTCCATGGGGGAATAAACGACCTCGATATCCGGTGTCCTTTTCTGTTACACGACGGGTCAATGAACTTGACACCATATGACTTCGGCCTCTGTCGAATTGCGCCACATCGTCATTTTGCACCGTTAACAGGTCGCAAACGAGTCATTTTCGACTCACAATGTGTACACATTTCATTGAAATCGAATACCACACGTTATTAATCAGAAAATTAATGAATAATCGAATAACTACGGGGTGTCCATTTCTAGTATACACAAATATATCTATTTCAAATTCTTTCATAGGCTAATATGTATTTCCAACATTGGTAATGTATATACTACAAATATTTTTAAAATACAATAGTAAAAACAATGCACTATTTAATGAGAAACATAAAAATGATTTGCGACTTAATACTGTCGTACTCCTCAACGAATTCTGGCAATTAACACTAGAACTACGTACCAGTCAAAATGACTGGTTTCGATTTGCTTGTTTTGCAGTTATTAATATCTTAAAAGCATTGAATATTTGAAATGATTTTGGAAATAAATAGTTTTACTTGAGTACTATGATGAATATCCAAAGAAACTGAAAATAATCTATTGTTAGAATTTTTATAGAGATTACATGTCAATCGTATTAAATGCTCGGTAGTTCTAGTGTTAATGAACTGTTAAAGCAAAGTTCTGCCATATCCCAATAGGAAATCAAGTTATGGCGTAAATGCCCGTGGAAGTAAGCATGTAGAGCCCTCAGCATTCGAAAAACGTTAGCAGCCTCAATTATAAAATTTAATATTGACTTACAGTTACATCACTGTTATTCTCAGCCCTCCAAATTTTATGGTATGCATCTGTCGCTTTAAATGTTCCTAAGCTAATTCCACCATACGGGTGCCATTCATATACACGGGTAGCCAATAGATGGACTTTGCAAAGCAGGTAACTCGAAAAAGTTAGGCCGCACGGAATTGCGATAGTTAAGACACATGTAAAATACGTTAGCGCATATGTCCCTCCCATTACGCTCTCTCATTCTATATATTATTTTATTGTATAACGGTACTCCATTAACAAATGCGCAACGGTGTCTCGTCCGATGACAGTTGTGTCATTCTGTGCTAAGTCGATCGTTTTTTTAATGACCACGTGTGGGATTTCGTTTCCGTCGAAACGAGGTAAGTACATATTAGCTGTTCACCGGCCAAATCGATTAACTCCACATTTTGAGTGTTTTCAAGATTAATCCATTAAACTATACCGTTAAACTATACTTCAAGAATATACTATTCCGTGTATTTTAGATCAGATTGAAGCTGTACCTCTGTCAATCGAGCAAAATGCATTCTATCATGATAATCCGATTCTTCGCTCAAAAGAGAAATATTAAAAACCAATATACAACTATCGCATCTCTTTTCTCTAGCTTCTGTTTTACGAAGTTAATCGATTCACTCGATACACAAGAAAACCGGAACCAGTCATTTTCATTGGTACGGTAGTTCTAGTGTTAACCCCTTGCCCTGCAACAACAAGTGAGACTCGTGGTGAAGATTATATCAAAGTAAATATTATTCCCCTGTAATCAACTATTACACTTAAAAGGGAATATAGGCATAACATATGCTTAGAATTTTTCTCTTTCTCCAATAAATTATGAATGACAAAGTAGCCGTATCGATCAGAGTTGAGAAAGAAATCATAGGCCAAGGGGTTAATTCTATGAATGAACATACTGCGTCGATCTTCAGACGACAAACTAAACGACGAAGTGTTCCGCCCGCGCGGAACGGTTCGGCCGGAAGTATCCAGCACCGAAGGGGTTAATCGTTCGATCTCACCGCGATATTCTCGTACAATGTTTCGCCGAGTCGCACGTTAGTAAGATAAAGTTGCACGGGACTGCGCCGCGGCCGAGATGTACCGGATAAAGGGTTGCGCACGGCCGACGCGATGGCTACGAAATTCACACCTCCAGAAAGAGGTTGCCCTACCGCGCAACACCGATCGTTAAGCGAATTAAGTAGTTACGTTTTGTTTAATCGGGGCCACGGAGGCCTGAATTAAGTTGTTACCGCGAATTAGCTGATTACACCGGGCGCCGCGAGGTGTCGAGTTGATTTGTTATTGCGAAATATGGCATGAGGTTTGTTTATGCTTGTATGCTCGCCACGCCCAACACCCCTCGCCGACCTTACGCTCGTTTACGGTTGACCTTAAAATAAGATACCCAACTCAGGCTCGATCTTTTGATCCCACCTAGCGGTTCTCCCTTTTGCTCCGTTTTCCGTTTTGATCGTTTGGCCCACCCCTTTCACTCATGCGCCGAACGAGGGGATGGATAATGACTGTCTATAACGCTAAGATAACACTCCGCGCGCATGATATATCACTAATGGCAAGAGACGTTTGATACACCCTTTCGGAGAAACACGATACCACGTCTTTTTTGCCTGAGAGTAGACGGTAAAACTAATATTGACTGTAGCGCATTATGCACTTTGCACTTTCTTTAAAAACCAGTATCGACTTTCAACGGGAAAAACTTGCCGAGAGCTGCAAATTGGTCTATTAACTGTCCCATTACCACCGCCACTATCGGCCGCTTGCCCGCTTTAATTTTAATACGGCGCCGCGCCGGTTATATCTTTTGCACGCGTTCCCGTAAATTGCCAACTGGCGAACTTGTTGCTTTCACGCGGAGTTCGAAGCCTGTCGGTTGAATTTTTGTTCCCGGGCTGGTCCTTTTTTGAAGTCGGTTGGCCCTTTGTGTGACGCGGGTAAACGGGATATTGATCGAGATCTTTTTGGTTTCTCTTTTTTCGGAACTTTTAGTTGTCTCTGTGTAAAGGTGAAATAATACGGTAATCCATATAAAAACTGTGACAACAGATCTCTCTGATCTCATCATACAATTCGTTACAATATGCGAGTGAAACTACTTTGGAGATCTTCGGATATTCGATACTTTCAAGAGAATCGATATTTCCAAGGCAAGAGAACCGAAACACGTGAGTTTGGCTAGCGTTAAGAGACAAGGGACAACAGACAACGAGTAGTTCGCACTGGAATTCGGTGTTGACGAACCTACGAGGAAAGAAGCAAAAGAAACGACGCGGACGTGTCGTCTCGGAGAGCGGTAAAATGGTTCTTCGTCATTTTACACGAAAATTATAGTCATCTATGCGCGTAATCCCCTTTATAGCTGCGTTGCATCAAATTATAACTGCACAGCGCGCGCTTCCAGCGCAGCCTTTTCTCTCTGTCCGTCGCGTTCTCATCGGTGTACACTGTACGCTCTACCCCTTCTCGGTGGCGTCTGTCGTTTCCCGTTTTTTCTTTTCGTCTTCTCGTAGATACGCGTCCTCGAAGCCTCGTAAAACGGAACATTCCGCCAATCATCCCGGCACATTGGCCAGACACGTAACCCCTCGACCCTAACTGGCGACCTAGCTTAACTTAACCCCTAATTCTGCCGCTCGATCCACGTGGACGCGGCAATAAATCGATAAGTCATCGGTATCCCGAGGACTGGGACTATGATGCGGACACGGATGCCCGCATAAACTCGGATACTTAATGCATCGGGTAGGCTTTGACGGTCGTTTCCGAGATTAAGATCTTTCGGTAATTAAAAGAACGTTGGCGAAACGCACGCGTCCGCTAATGGCGATAGGTGAAATGGATAATAATACGGAATGGTAATACAAATCCTATATAATTTCAATGGGGAATGAATCTTGCATAATTAGATGAAACGCGGCGCCTATGATGACAGCTGGTAACCAGCTACTCGCGAAGAACGGTTTGTTTGATAAGAAATCATTTTATAACAGATTTTTGTGGCAGGTAATTAAACTGAACTTTACGGAAATATTCGAGATGCCAGAATCTTGTGACAGGAATATCGGTAAGCCGAATAATTAGGTTAACGTTAATGTGTCAACTACTGCACCTGTTGAAACAGATATACTTAAAGAACATTTGTCATTAAGAAATTCGCTGAATTAATTTAGTAATATTAAATTCTAGTTAATAAATAATATTTCCCCTTAGACTTATCTTTAATTATTCTTAAGTCGTAACTAATACGTATAAGATACCTAAAATAAAATAATGAATTAAATCAGTTATGAACGATGAAAGTCGTGAAATTTCAAAGGCTTACTAAATATATTATAATAAAGAGCGTTCCTACAGTATTAGAGAAAATGCCTATCTAGTTTAAACAAGAGAGTCTGGTATTCCGGTAGTAATTGCTGTAATTTATAAGTCCCATTGTTATGAGGTTGAATGTTGAACTGTAATAAAAATGTCTTTGAGGCCCCCCCTCAAGCCTCTCAGAAAGGTTCCTCGACGTTCTTCAACTTGGAATCTCGGGGGTAGAAAAAGCCGCGATGGCACCGGGAGGACGTGCCAACCTGTAATTGTTCTCCGATGTAATTGCCCTCTCGACTTCTCCCGTTCGTGCACGACCTGGAAATCCGTGCACCGTCCCCGTGCCGGTAGAATTCTCAGGAGCCGATTTCGAAACAGCACGTTTATTGCGAGTTGTTTTAACCGTCATGGAATCGTTGCTTAAGGGTGATTATTTTCTCGCGGAAGTGAGCACAGTTGAAGTTGTCACAATGCCATAAGTGAATGATCGCGTTATTGATATTTAAGTATCATATTATTACAACGTAATGATCTTCTCGCGATCCTTCTTATCTTCTTATGGTCGATATCTAAGCGATAGACGATTACAATTATAAGTTTTCTTGTGGGGAAGATTCGATCTTTAAGATTCTCCCATTTTTTCGTTTGAATCGTTTATACAGATTTACGAGTTTAAATTGAATTCGCGCGGTTTTTCTTGGCAAAGGTGAATTAAGATTGTGAAAAGAATGACTTCCCATGGAGAAAATGGCGCGTATTGGATTGTTTAAAAAGTGGATATGATATAAAAGAGCTGGAAGATCAAATACAAATGCAATGTCTTTTAAACATTAAAAAGACATATACGAAATAAATGACTGGCATTGACTTCAGCAATAGAATCAGCTTTGGACTTGAATTTAAGAATGAAAAACACTGCAACCTGTATCAGAATGATTAAACAATTGAATTTTTCGCTTAAGATGTAACAAGTCCAAGCGGAAAACTCAGAAAACAATCGGCGCATAGACATCGTAGCGAGTATCCTGTCCCAGCAGAGGAAGGGAAGCGAAAGAATCGGCGATACAGGTCGGATCATCGATCGTGTGTCGGTGTATCATGCCCGTGGCTTCAGAATCGTACGGAAGACGAAGTGTCACGTCCACGGATGAGCGACAACGACACGCAGCGGTCCGCGAGAGGGACGAAATGGAGCAAAACGGAGTGCAAGAGGAGGCGTGAGACGTGTAGATCGAGAAAGATCGAGCCGGTGAGAGTTGTTTGCGAGACAAAGAGACAGCTCGGGGACGAAAAGAGCAAAGGGAAGGAGCGAAAAAGGGTTAAGAATAAAAGGAAAGGCGACGGAGAAGAAACGGGGGACCCAGTGTCGTTGGGAAAGAAGAGGAAGAAAGACGAACGAAGACGAAGGAAGAAAGAAGAAGGGGTTGAAGATCGGAGAAAACTGACAACGCTGACAACGAGGGAGTAGAAGAGTATCAAAGGAGGAAGAGGAGCGAGACTTGAATCGGGAGGAGAGTTCGATACGTTTATGGAGAGGTTCGAAGTCGAGGAATAAGGGCCGGGAACATAATTATCCGCCAAGTCAAGGAACCCAAAGGCCGCTGGATAGAGAGAAACGGAATGGTCAACAGAATGGGAAGACAGAAGAGAAAGGAGCGTGTGTAACAGAGGGAACGAGAGAAGGTAGAGGTGGAGAAGGATAGGGAGTCGCAAAGAGAATCTTATTCTTTGGTGCGGCTGGAATCCGAAATGTTCGGGGGGCGCATTACCTTTTTCTTACCGCGGCCATTCAGCGCCACTCGCGGATTCCGAGTTCACGATACAACATACGATACAATCGTGTGCCGTGCACCTACACACGTGGCTTTGCACTTGTACGTATATGCTTATTGTTGTTGCGTTTCGTGTGTTCTGTATTTGACAATGCAACCACCGCATCCGTTGACATTTCGGTTTCCTCGTTTCGCAGGTATTGATACCTTGAAGGGGTTAAACATACGAAATGATTTGAAAAATAAATAGCTTCACTTGATTACTATAATGAAATTTTTCTATAGAAACTCTACGAGTGCGTCTATTGAGATTCCTACCAATTTACAATCGTGTTTTCATATTTGAGTCGCTCAGAAATCCGGTTAAATCCATTTTTTGATATTTTCTGATTTTTGTAAGCTTTAATGGAATAAATAATCTTTTTTTTAGTTATTAAAAGATTTATTCCTTTCTAAGACAGAAAACGCTTCTTTTTGTAGTTTCTAAATATCTTGTATAATCATTTCAGAAGCCGGAGCACTCGTTTTCTCAATTTTTCTTTTCTGAACTTAACTGCATTGGCTGTTGAGAGACTCATTTGCTGGACCAATTTCTTTGGTAATCCCCCAGAGAATCATATCGCCTTCTGAATACTTGCGGAAAGAAATCAGGAATAGATGATTTTGACTTGTCCTAGTTCCAGTATTGAAAAAGTGGGCCATCTCCCCGCGAGTCACCCTGTGTCTCGGTTACTCGGTTGCTAGATGATCGTTGCTCAATGTGGCTAACTTTGGATATCCTTACGAACAAGCGGCCCAAAGAGAGGATAGAAGAAGGAAGGGCTGAAGAGGTGGTAGCTCCTCGCTCGGTTTTTCAAGCGAAGGCAAGAGCAGAGAGGGCAAGAGAATCTGATTGCGCGGGATTCCCGCTTTGAAGTGGCACCGCCGATGTTCTCGGCCATCTCGACTCGTTACCACTACGGAATCGGCACTCTTTCCGCGATATCTTTCCTTCGGATTTGTTCACTGGATCAACTGTGAACTCTATCCCCACTTTGTCTAACAGCCGGTTTTATTCTTTCCCGTTGGCAATATGATGGCTCAATTGGATCATATACTTGTACCTGTTTAACACTGGCACCACCAGACTGGTCAGAATGACTCATTTAAAATTTCCTATCCTAAGATTATTAACTTGCACTCCATAGGCGCCTCTCAGTCGCCACTCGCTTTGGTACAGCAAAACTATGAAGTATAATGTTTAATGTTAAGTTTCGTATGATGCATTAATATGTGAAATATTAAAATAAAACAGCCTCTCTCTTTAACTTATGTGCGATTCCTCGTCAAGTTAGTTTCAAGAAACGTTGACTATATTTCTTGAGAAAGTGTGTCGGGTATTTTTGGAAGAAAACTCTTGGAGGGCGAAGGGTTGAAATTATAAGAATGATTTTGTGATAAAGCCATTAGTTGAAACTTATTTGTGACTTTTTTTCTGAAACTGTTACAGCAACCTGTGTATAAGAAGAATATAAGTTAAATAGGATTCTGTGGAAGATTCAGTATACCACTGAAAACAATTGAGAAATAGACATTCGACGACTTAAATGAGGTCAGGTCATTTCATCTGGTATTACTGTTACTAATATGTAAATTTTCCACACATTTCCGTGCAAGTAAGTGAACGTAATTTTAAGATGCACGTGATGGCCCATTGTCGCATAATTGTTCAATTAATCGAATACTCAATTAAGAAGAAAAACAAGGAACCGATCTCGCGATTATTAGATGATTAGATACTTTTTGCTTACACCGTTTTCGTCCGATTGATCTGTTTTATATATACCACCGTTTCGATCGCCAATTTGTGTAACTGTGCATGCGGAACAACGTTATTAGTGATAACATCGTGACGCACACGCGTTACACGATTTCTTTTTCGTTCTCACTTCTGCTGTACGTCTTAGAAAATATCCCCGAAGACAGTTACGAGTAATTATGATCGTATAAAATATTACACCCATATTAATGCGGAGTGAGTACTTCCATATAATTGAATGCATTTATGCGTTAACGTCGTAAATTCGAATTTTAATGTCTTCCACTTCCTTACGAATCTAATTTGGTATATTCTTGAACTCGGCCTACGGCAATAAATTATAAACTTGACGAATGCTCCAGGATCCGATTCTTTGGGAAATTAGCGTTCGAGCTATGAAACATATGCTTCGTAATCTGAAAATTTCCCCGTTAATTCAATGTGTCACTTATGCTATTTTTAATCATCGCCTATTAATTACGTATAACTGTATCCAAATTTCATTTAATTTGCACGCGTGTGCAAAAGTATTGGAAAAATATGAAATTTGGAATTTGTTCTGCATAGTCATTGTCCTTAATATCAACAAGTGCATCTTTAAAAGAACGATTGAAACAAGAAAAACTATAAACAATCATCTCACTACATCCTAAATAATGAAGCAATCCAGATAAAATAAATTCAGTCATCATTTAAGTAACATTTTAAATAATAATCATTCTAATAAACCTGATTCAATATTAATCTACTTTTATCAATATGTCTCCTCTTTCTTCTGTTTAATGGAAGTTCCTAATACATATGAAACATATAGAAACAAAATAATTATGAAAATGGTACCATTTGTCTAAATGGTTAGTATTTCAAAATTTGACGATAATCGGTTGATGTCCCAATTTCCATGAAAAATACGATGACTGTTCTATCGCGGCCATTCAGATCAAACCTGAAATATCGCTGTGTATGAAATTTTTGTGTCGTGCATTTTAGGAGAGGACGACAAGATGACATAAATTTCCCCTCGTTAATTTATGTCTAATAAAAGACACAGGTAACAGGTTTCTTTTCGTTATGAATTAATAGGTGTGAAATAACTCGGCGAACAGTCTCCTTTGGCAACTGTCCTGTCCAGCGAAGTACCACAAAAGTTTCGGGGAACGTTGAGAAAACTCCGCAGTAAATTTGTTACGGCTATAAACGTATGGTGCGCGCAACGATGCACGCGTGAAAGTGCGCATAGGAAATACGGTTATTATATGTATCTATAAATTCATTTTAAATACCGAGATCTACGCGCTGAATGTCCCCTCGAGGTCGCGCGAGCGCGGCGAATGATTTTGACCGATCGTTCCAGGCCTCAGGATTAATTGTGCAATTAAGCGAGTCGTGCTAGTTCCAGAAGTCTCATTCTTTCTTCTTTCTCATTTTCTTATTCTAAAACGTCGTAATTGCATTTTGCTTCATTCGCGTGTCCATCGATGAAGAAACTATTGCTTTAGAACTTTTAAAATCTTTACCATTTCCAATAACATCGTTTTGAAGGGGCAGACATCAACAACTGTCTAGGTTACGTCAGAAACGTTGCACACTGGGTAAGATCACAGTTTCACTGGAGAAAAGTCTGTAACATTCACACAAATGAAGCTAACTTGATTCTCTCTGTAATAATCAGATATTCTTTAATAATTCCATAGGAAAATTAGGATTATCATATTATCACGATAATAATTAAGAAATACTCATAGATATTTAAACTGGTATGTTAATACTATGACGTTGGTTCCACTTTACTACTATATACGATATTTTTAATATTTATTATTATTTATATTTATTTACCTTACAGGGAAATCATTAAATTTATTATTACTAAATATCCCGTTTTTAAGTAAACAAATCACTTGGTTTCTTTAATTCTATAAAATCGATTTTTCACCACGGAAACGATATTTCCCTAGCATACGTTTCCCGCGTCGCGACGCGCCGCCATGTTGACTTGCACGTCTATCCAAAATGCGTCGCAATAGAAGCGTTTGTCTACGTGCTAACTGTACTGTCCCCGCGTTTATCCGTGGTACCGGTACCTGAACAGTTAAATATACCTACAATGTAATAACACGTAGTGCAGTATCACGCGTGTGTCCACACGTCATAACGTTCATAGGATGGAAAGATATCCTTTCGTTACATCGCGCCGCGCACAAGAAGAGGACTATTCGCGATGATATGATAGTTGCTTGCCTTAATTGGTCGGGGGCCTTGTTTCCCGGCGTTTCCCACTGATCTCGCTGGCGTTTCGCTGACTGGCTCTCTTCTGGCAGATTACATCGGTCATCGTCGACGATTTCACTCGCAGTCTGCGGGGATCAAGCGCAACTTCGGTGGAACAACGTTAACAGGTTAGAATGCGTAGAATCGATGCGGCGCGACGCGACGTTTCTCGTTGCAATGTTTTTCGTGTAACGGTTGTCTAGCTGTCGTCGAGTCGCACGTTTCTTACTTCTTTTCGTTGAACCCGACAGTGTTGCTACTTCACTGTTTATCGTAATGTATGCGTCTGGAGAAATTCTTTGGCACGATCACCTGGGAAATGTCTTCTCGACCAATTTTCATACGTGTATACAGGGCGTCACTACTTCTAACGTGACGCACAATTTTTCAACGGCAGTCATTTGAGAAAAATTTAGAAAAGTTGCAGGTTATGGAGTGTGCGATAGATATTTGTTAAAAAATTTCGGAAACTGTTTTCTTGGCGAATTCGAGGTTATCTTGGGGTTTGCAAATGGGAACACGTATTTCTGTTTTACCATATTGTAGAGAACATCGAGGTGAAGTCAGAAGATATATTACACGGTATTTTTATTGATATATTACTTTTTGATCTATCAGTTATGATTTGTTATATTTGACGTATGTATTAGTATTGTTATTAGCAACTTTTTTAATGTTGAGTCTTCGTGACTAATTATTTCAGTTGTATTTGTATATGTAGACGGTATTCACGCGCGATCAATTTACGGTGGTGATCAATTTATTCGAAGGATTCGTTTAATCCGTTTGATCGATAGATTCGACGACGAATTTTAACTGTACGTTGTCATTTCGTTATCAGCGGGTCGTTAATTATCTGTCAATGGTTACGAGACCTGCAATTTAGAAAATTATCCAACAAAACTAAGGTTTTCTGTGCGAACCATAAATAATCTGCTTCGATGGCTGGATCGAGCGCGCACTCGGTAGCTTATTTGGGTACCTTAACGGTGCTTCTGTATATTGATAGCTGCGCGCAGAAAAGCAGGAAGTTTCTGTCTGTTTGCTTAATGAAAAATTGATAAATCTCCCTAATATTCAAAGTATCAAAGCATGAATTTATGAAGAATTCATTACTTTTTATGGTGGACACTTATTTCTAGTAAAACTGTTGGAATTTTCTTCGCGTAGACTTTACCATTTTACCTGATCATCCTCGAGAATAATTCCGAGACGTGCGTATTTCTGACAATTCGGACAACCCTTGAAAATTTTCACATTACAGCTGTTTGAATTTTTTTAATGTGAAAACTTCCGTCTTAACATTGAATTTTCCCATGAATAATTGAAAATTCATTTCACAAGCATTCATTGTACAATTAATAATGCTAAATTAGTTTTTATTTAATTTATTATCATTTATTATTGTATTTATTTATTTTAATTATTATTATTACTCACGATCGACTTTATTTCAGTTACCGTGCAAAACGTCGAATATGTTGAATTTTCGAAAATCGTAAAACGAGTTTTCATGTGTCTACATTTCGTTGAAAATCGCGCACGGGGAAGTCGAATCTTCGTGGTAACGGTATTAATGCAAGACTGCAGGAATATACATAGGTGTATATTTATGTATATTTCAAATTTAACTGGAAAATGCGCACATTAAAGGGTAGACAAAATTATAGCTTGGTAAATACGAAACTGGCAATTTAGTAAACGGGCTAAACAAACGGCCCCATCAGATCCTCTCCATACGGAATTTTACACGTGACGACTATCATTAGAGTGTTGCAGAAGCTTAAGTTCTCTCCGCTGTAGCGACAAGTGAAAGATGAAATACTTGTAACAGAATTTGCGATTATGATAAGTTTATATTATTTTATAAACCTAACATTTTAGGTGTGTGTAACCACACACTGTACGGTCATATCTAATATATCTTCCTCGAACGTTAACATAAATAATATATAATTGTTCATTCATAAAGTAAATGCTTCTGACATTCTTTCCACATTTACGTTTTCAGTTGTCAATGTGAAACATTGATAGTTTGAACCGATTGAAATTTTCTCAATTATAAAAGTACAGTTATTATTTCATTCATTATCACATTTACATACAAATCAAGCTTAACCTGAATGTAACAATAATTTAACTGATACCCTAAAGAAATGAAAATATTCTTATATAAAGACCAATATCTGAAAAACCAAAATCAGTGGTAACAAGTATATAGAAATTGTTAAAAACCACGATCTTCACAAGGTGATTTCAAGGTCAACCAACGCAGGATCCCCAATCCGTAGCCAAGAGTTATCCAAGAAATAGCTGGAAGCACGATAACTGTTGTTGTTTCGGTACTCGGCAAATAGGAAAATCGTCTTTAACGAACGCAGACCGTTTCGTTGGCTTCCGTTCTGTTGAGATGGCGGTCGGTATTAGCTAAACGGCAACGGTAGCGACGAAAACGGGAACTATGATTACCATCGGCGATGCTGAGGACGCTCACGACACTCGGTGATGAAAGATATATGAACGACGATGAATATTACCTTGCCGCGTGTAAAACTTCCCTCCCCGCGTTATCTTCCTTTATCTTCTGGTCTTTTTACCTCGTTACGAGCAAATAAATCGGCGAGGTCGACGCCGAGGTCGGGTTCTATGGTCGCGAATAGGTCAGCCAACGTTGATTCACTATTACCGGGGATGTGGACGTCGCTTCTGGGTGGTAATTAGCTCCAATCCCGGTAACGGCGTCGTATATCACATGGTAATTTTTACAAGCCCCGGTACCTTTGCAACTTGTCGGCCCCTCTGTGCATCATTTTTCCGCTATCGTTCAACCCCTTCTTTCTTCGCCGCCGCGAAACTTATTACATGCTATCGTTTTCGTGCCAACAACCGATCAGAATGATTTGTCTCGGATTTCACGTTGCCGGTGAATATATATACTCGCTAAAATAGCTGTCCACCTTAATCGTTTCGTTTTAAAATCTTGCGTTACCTACCCCAACTGCCGCTATCGATGGAAAAAATCTCACGCGAGGAAATCGAACATGTTCCCTCTCCATTGTGAACATTCTAACGTCTCCGCGGTTATTGGTTAAAAGAAAAGGTAGTCGGGGGAAGCTAATGTGGGAACGAGAGTGAATCTCGTGAAAGAAAGTGGAAGGTGAAAGAAGGAAGAAGGAGGAAGCGTGGGAGGAGCTTGGTGAAACGATGAAAGGGGACTTCATTGAGAACCTCTCTATCGGGAGGATTATGACAAAAAAGACGGAGGATGATCCGCGTAACAGGTGTCTAATTGTTATTTGTCAATCCTTAAACATTGGGTCTGTATAGAGCTGTTCTTGACTGATCCCAAGTTCGATTGTCTCGGGGCACGATCGGTTTCTAATTAAATCGTTCGGGACAGAGGAAGTACACATTAATGGGATCCGGGTTACACCCACTTCCACCCTTTCTTATTTTTTCACAGATTTTCCTTTTTATAGGAGAATGTGTTACATTGTAAAGTTACGTTGGCGTCGAAATGAATTTTTACTTTTAATCTTTACTCTGTTAGATTACGGGAAGCATTGCAAATTTTCTTGGATGATATTAAGTGCGACAATCAGGCTGCGAATGTTCATACTGAAATAGGAATTTCTTAAAAATTTATTTTCATTTTATTATTAAAAATCAAGTTACTTTAATCTTTTTTAAATATATAGTAAATATGAAAAAAGACTCAGTTTTCCGTATCCACAATTTTGTTATTTACAAGAAAAGTATTGTCTGATTACGATTTATAAAAACCATCATTCAATTATTCTACGAGTTTTGTACACTAGAAAGTTACATTCTATTCACTATATTTTTATTCTACAACTTCATTATATTCGCGATAAATAATTAAATTTCCACGGTCGTGGAAACTTACAGAATCGCGTTACAATTTAAATGCCTTAAAAATCATGGCCATTTATTATTTTCCTCAGCTTCTTCAGACTCTCAAGAAACTATTCATTTAGTGCAGTCTATTGCTCACGGAAAAACTCAATCTTCACAAAAAAATGGACTTCCGTTTCCATACAGGAGCGCAGTATTGTTTGGATTTCGATTCACGCGCAGTCACGAAGTCGGATTAACTCGATGGCTCTATGATCGTCATTGAAACGATTCGTTGAAAAGCTTCAGTCGTTTCGTTTGCGCACCCTCCTCTGCGCCCTTATTTAAGTTTCTTTTCTGGAACAGGAAAAGGTAGTCAGCAATGACATTCGGCAGATAATGCGCAGGAACGCTAACTTCAACCATATTGACACGATTGTGGGCGATTCGACACGAGGAACTTCTTACTTCTTCCATTGGGCGGATGAAATGCCTCCCAGGTCGAAATTAATGTTACTGTGGCTCTCCGTTGACTCCAGCGAGCTACCGTGTACTATTGTGTCTCATCTGAAATTATTCTTAGCTGGACCACCTAGTTTGGACTACCGTGGAGAGCAGAATTGTATGGGAAAATCACCTTCGAAGAAAGAATGAAAGTAGCAAAACTGAAAATACAGTGATAGGAAGAATGGAAATTTGATTAATTAATATCATTGATATAAATATTGGTGTAAATAATATAATATAATAGAAATATCAATATAAATATATATTTTGTTAATATAAAATTTATTTTTATCTAATACAATTTTTTCTTCGTTACACTTTGGTTAATTGGACATTCTGAAAAATATATGCACACTTACAGTCTAATAAAGAATATCAATTCTTTGTCATAAAACAATTACTTGATAATTGTTAACTGTGTTGTTTGCAAGATATGTTCTAGATGGTCTCTATCCGCGTTCGAGTTCTTCACTCGTTATCCTTAAAGTTTTCACGCTGAGATTTACTCAAGCTTATTTCCTGATACTGTTAATATTTTCTAATAATATTTCGGTGAGCACTTGTGTCCAAAGATGGAATACCGGTTGCCAGTTTTATTGACAGATCTCCCGTCGGATATGTGCACGCCGTGTCGTTGTCAATGAGTCTTCATAAATCACTTGGCGAAGATCAAGGACAAGAGGACTTTGCAAGCGAACGACCGCATAGTTAGCGACTCGGTTACAGGAGCGGAGAAACAAGGAGGGAAAATTTAATAAGTTGTAAATTAGAAGTTCTCTTAACTGTCGTTTCCTTATGGGTGGTAATCAATGCATACTTGCCAATCACTGGACAGGCGTTATGGTACTCGCATCGGCAACATATACGCAACGTATAGGCAACTTCTTACGTAAAAGACCGGCCTTAAAGCGAAGAAATAAATCGTCTCCTCTTGCAGTTGCAACTTCTTACGTCCTATGAAATGCTTCATACTTTACAAGTTGTATCTGACATGTTCGCAATATTATCATCTATACAGAAAAGATTTTAATATTTTTAATGGTTGTTTCATCCTCTTAATATATTTCTTTTCATCTTTCGCTGTACATATTAATGATGATTAACAAAATTAATGTTCTTACTATCAGATTCACTCTTATATGAATATTAACTATGTTACATATTAGTATTAAAGGTTTTAGTATTATTTGATTTGAATTGGGTGAAATAAGGTTTATAACGATCGAATGTCAAATTTATTTACATGCAATTAAATAAAGTGTATTGGGATGGACGTTATTGAGGATAACATGTATTATAAGTGTAATTAATTGGGAAATCATTTTACAAGATTCTTATCTTTGTGTAAAATTTTGAAACTTACATTAGACGTCCAGACTGTGGATATGTCAACGAGACATGTTCTATTTTTAAAGGAGGAAATTCTGAACATGCGAGCTTAGAATCTATCTAATTTCGCAATAATTTGAATTACAAACATCAAGTCTTCCGGAAGGTGCAGTTCCAGTAGCTTAAAACCGACAGTAGATACTATTAACTTCGTTTATACAGGTGCTGGGTTTTTCTTCGCTAACTTGGAAACTTGTAGCAAACAGTTTACACGTGGTTTATGATTCTTCGTGGGTAACGTTTCGCAAATCATCGTCATTAATGGTACTAGGACGCCCTTCTCGCGACTCATCTTTGAGTCTTCAATTCCGCATACCGAATTTTTTGAACTATTTTCATACAGTACGCTCACTTACACAATACATTTGGAATGTGGAACATTTTAAACGTCTTCTGGGCTGCAAACCGTTGCTCTAAGTTTGAATAAGTTTTGAACAATAACACTGACAATAGTAAATATTATTATCATATTAATTCCTAGTGACATATAAATATTTGACAATAAAAGTATAAAGTACAATAAAAGTAAGAATTCTTCGATATATAGAAATAATGAAACGTAGTAGTTATACGTCAAATGACAAAGTGATCATTTAGACAAAAATTGCACGATTTTGTGCAATTGAAAGTAAGATTAAATTTGTTTGCATGTTCCGTTGTCTCGTCCCAGTTTCATCCTGTACACGAGATACAAGCGCGTATACATATCTGATTCTTTTTCTGTAATAACTACTTTCACAAACATTGGCATTGATTATCACGAATATCGCTGCAGGAAAGTCTCTACAATATCAGATCTTTTTTACGAGCCTTACTTTAATATATAAACTCACTATCTTCAATGTACTTCACGGTTTCCATTCTGCTCGTAACTCAACATCTGCTGCCCGATCCTCGATAAAAACTTCTACCCGCGAGAGGTCCACTTGAATGGTGTAAATTACGAAATTCATGAGTGCAGAGGTAAAAATGAGTATTAAGGTTATGAGGTCACAGGATTAAAAAATCCGGATAATTTATAGCTTTCTAGAGGTAATCTCATATAATTTTGGGATCTATTCAAATCAGGTAATCGTGACGACTTGATCGAGCATACTTCATTCATCGTCGTTAATTTCTTTAATTAAAATCTTCAGATTTCGTTATAATAGTACTAAATTTCATAAACACAAAACTGTCTAGTAAAACTCATACATCTACGTAATGTACTAAAATTTACATTTTATAATTAATTTTGAATTATCGAACGCAAAGTAAACGCCATTCGAATATTTCGTGCGCTGCGCATCTCGACTTAAAAAATGACAGTCGTTTGGAACGAACTATCAATTGACCGGTACAGTTTCTTTTGTGACCTCGCATCCGCTCAACGGGGTGCGTTCGTATGGGAAACACGGAGGAAATCTATACCGACCACCCATCGCGGCCGTAGCGAGTGAGCGAATTAAGCCACAATGCAGCTACGAGATCTGGAAATTCTGAAATAATGGCTGCCTCGGAACATTGGCCCGCTACTTCTGACGCGGCAAGTATCGACTTAAGACCATAAAGAAGTTCCTTTCAATAAAGGCATTCTCCGCCGCGCGTCTCTGACCCGTGCCACCCCCAAAGATATGGCACCGCACGTGCACGACATCTTTATGCCGACACCTGATTGGTGCTCTTCCCAACGAAACTTTATTTCTTTCTTCCTGGACATAACGACTTAATTAAAGAACTTTGTTTCTTCGAACATTTTAATGCACCATGGCTACGCACCATTGACATACAATTCTATTTAAATGGTTTATGCAAAATTTCTGATTTGATGTTTCTGTTTTAATCATTACTTGAGAATACAGTGTATTCGCTTAATAACTGGATCACTGTCCAGCTTTCATTTGTTTTATTCATGCTGTTATTCTAGGAACTCAAATCGATTCCAAACTTTCTCATAATATACAGGACTTTTTTACAAATCTTCACGTTTCGTGAGAATATCGGTGGATCGAAAGGGGGAAGGTTCTTAGAAGAAAGTAACACCTCGAGGTCCATTATATATAGACCATGGAGGGCGGAATTGTGTGAAAACGTGGGACGCTTTCTTCCAGGCTGGATTGCGGTTTTATTAGGTCGCCCTACGCTCTGTTTCCACGTGGGTGGCTCAACGGGCCCATTACACGGGCTTTTAAGGCAGTTTAGGTACAGCCCTCAGCGGCTTGCTAGACAATGCTAAATCTTCGACTCGGGGAAAGTGTATCCTTTGATGTTGCGAACGGTAACCACGATCCCGAGGGAACGATATCCACCTATCGGCTTCTCATAGTTTCACGTGGAACGACTTCATCTTCCTCGGGCCCCGATACTCCCCTTTCATTTGACCTTTCCTTTACAGTGTCGTCATTTACTTTGATTGTGGGCCACGCGATGACTCGTATATTCCGCAGGATGTGGTATGCCAGATGCGTTGGATCAACTTCTCAATCGCGTACCGGAACAGGGCACAACGTTACTTCGGAAGAGCCGTATTATATCGAGAAATTCGATTACGACTTCCTCTCTCCAGCTGCGGGTAAAACTTTCGTTTGATTATTTCACGTATTTTTTCCTTCGCGAGGAAATCGACTTCGTTAAATGGCCCGTGTAACGTTGCGAGTGTTTCTTGATTAACGATTCGATCGGCGATTAAACGATTATTGAGTCCTCTATGGAGTCGGATTGCACAGAGAAATTGTGTATTAAATTAGTGGCCCCTTGGAACAGAAAAATTGCATCTGAAACATTTCTAACGAATTCTGGGAATAATTAGGTTCGTGGATCAAATGGAATATATGCAAGGTGTCATAGCAGTGTAGCGTTGATAAGAATCTAAAAAATATAAAGTTCGTCGAAGTTAATGAGAACTTCAAACCTATTGTTTAGATCGGTCGTTTTTCCATATTCACCGATCGATTCGGTCCTTGCTCCGACACTTCCGAACGGTGCCATAATATTTTCACTTCACGTTTCATTATTACAAGCGATCGATCTGATAATGATCGAAACATCATTTTCGACATTATACTTCCATACTTACCGATCAATGGGTCCTCGGTCTCACGTTCCCAAAACAACGTCCACTTCATTCTTCGTTAAATTGAACATCGTGTCCGTTCGTCACTTCCGTTCCCCCGAGGGTAGTCGAGTCTAACTCGGACGGAGAGCGAAGGAACCTTCAGGCAGCGTGACGCACTGGTCCCGTGCACAGCGCTCAGGGTTCGCCATGTAATCACTCCCATTCTTCTCGGTGCCTCGGTGCTTCCGTACACACGGTACCCTGTAGTTTGCCGCGACAGACGCCGTGCCGGACCAGCCAATGTTACGAATCCCGAAAGTGGGAGTCCGGCCGGTTGATTGTTTCATTTTTGCGAAAGTGACCATGCACCGGTGCATCTCCGCATCCTTTATTCGGCCGATTCTTTACTGTTCCTTCCGCGAGACCGATCCGCCGGCTTGTTTGCTGAGAAAAACGGAACGCCTCGGACAAACTGAACGCATACCCCGAACGAAGAGAAAGGGGGAAAGTCCGCCGAATGGCCGAGAGTCGGTATTTTACGCGTATTGGCAGCCTCTCATAATTCCTCCGCACTCCTAACGCGTCTCGGATTGCGTGTCGGGTGACGTGCACGCTTGCATGAGACGCTCTAATGACTACAGGATTCTTTCTATTGATTATTAGCAGACATCTCTTTTGGCTTCGTGATAATAATGATCCGCTGTAAGTAATAGTACAAGGTGCTAAGGAAATAACACTGAATGCTCGCAACAATGTGTAACCTGTGGGAACCTTGCACTTTTAGCTTGTCCGAATGAAACGAATGAAATGAAAAAAGCGAATATTATAGTCCAACGGAGAGCTTCGCTTGTTCTGAAAGCTGAAACGTCAGGGAGGCAAGGGAACTGAAAGCAACACCGAATACGACGAAGCGAAATGCAGCGATAGAGAGTGAAGCTGGCGACAGTGTGAATTTGATTTTCTATCGTTACATTGAAATCAGTGAACTCCGTCGCGTTCAGTCCCGCTTCCTTTCTTATGTTACTTCCGCACATTAATAATGACCGTGCGCGGAAGATCAAAACAGCCCGACTGAAAATATCCGTTTACTTCCCTGGCTCTTTACCTTTCAAGGCAGCCGACGTCTTTTCTCTGACGGACGATAATAAAATCTTAAAGGACCTCCACATGAAATGGCTCAATTGATATTCATGAGTACAAATTGAATATCGGCACCGGTGATCACCATCAGGAATCAGCGTAATTGATTCGATTGTTCGCCACGTCACGGGAGAAAAACACCGAACGATATCCATGGGTCCCTCCGTACCACTGTAAATACGAAACATCGGGAAATCTTGAATAATTCGAGTCTGGTTTGAATCTTTGTCGATTGCATTATCTATTTCATACTGCAATCGATTTGCATTTTTACGTATGGTAACATGAGATCATTCTTGTTGAAGCTGTTGAGGCTATCAAGAAATTTGGCTTCCTTTTTCTGTAAGCAATTGTTAGCCGATAATCGTGGAGTCTTCTGTGAATATTTTGTACAATGTAATGTACCTCGGTAGACACATCTCAGGTGTGAGATAATATAATATACAATTAACAGTTTGTTCGAAAAATTCATAACCATGGACAATTAACCGTTTCAGTGCTGAGGAGCGCTATAGCGCTCTTCTTGTGTTGTGCAAAAATTTCGGAGAGCGCGGAGGCGCTTCTGTTTATCAGTATCAATTATAATTTTCTCACTATGTTTTTCAAGAAATAAATCAAAGTAAATTTATTTGAATAAATGTTATTTTTTGATATTCTTTTATAATAACACAATATTTGTGATCTCATTGGATAACTACTCTTATTAATTTTTTTGCATACACACCCAATCACTTCCGCATTTTTGGTAAATATCCACAAAAGTTGTTTAGCATCCAAACGGTTAAAGGAAATGTTTCATGCTTTATGAAGATACGTGAACGGTAAAATTAAGGAAATTACGAAATTTTGAAGAGACGAGAAATTTGTTCTGTAAGTTTCGGTTTCTCTGTGAACTTCTCGTTTCCTCTGTGAACTTCTTCGTTTCAGACTTACAACGACATCGTTGACGTTCGATTAATGCACGGTTTCTGTGTTATTTCCCGTCCTCAGTTTCGGATAAGCCCGTTGTTGTTCTTACACCGTTGGCTCGCGGTTAGTCCATGACACACTTACAGTGACACAAGTTTGGGCCTCCGAGACTTGTAATTTCTTGTATCCTTTATCCATTCACTCTGCTCCCAATGGTACTACCAGTTGTTGTCCGGTGTATTCCTGAACAGGAATCGCCAAGACAAAGCCCTGCACACGCATTTCCGTTTACGCAACATCCTTCCGGTACCATGCTACCACCTATTTGTAACGCGAATACGCGAGTGTTACTAGAAGCTACATGTTCGCATCGAAATGTGAAACATCGATACTAAACGGATATTTTTTTCAATTATGTTTTAACTACCGTAATATTATCAATAAGAAAGATTTAATTATAAGTTGATAGAAGAGTCAATAGAAGAAACAGGAAAGTAAATAAATTTACTAAATATATTTACTCTGCTGTTCAAAGGTACAGTTGAATTAAAGCTTGCTAATTGATTCCAGTTTTATGCTTTGTAATATTGCACAATGAAATTAGAAAAAAATAATCTTTAAGCAATTTTCCTCGCTGAGTTTCATAAAACTTTAAAACCTCCTGAATTGCCCTTGTAATAATTTATAAAAATTATAAGTTAAAGACATACATCTTGCATAGAATTCAAGATATACAGAAGAATAGGATGCGTTAATATTCAAGGGGTGTTTTCATCTTGACGAGTCGAAAAGTAACAAGAGAAATCACTGATTTGTTCGTATCGACGTTCCATATGAAACTGGAAAATTTTAAACAATGTTAACCAAATATAAATCAAAAGAATTCCGAATTCCCGAATTGTCGAAATTCCATTTCAAAGTTCGTTCGTTCGTTTCAATAAATTTTCAGTCCGTAAGGTTTACGCTTACACTTTGCAAACATCCAATAGTTGAATAGGGTGCCACGTAAGTACGGGTGTACACGTGAACGCACACGCGCACGAAGATCTATGTGGAAATGTTTAACTTATGAACTCATCCCGCGGATTGCCGGCAATATAGTATGGAACCACGTGCGGCACCCTGAATAGAATCGTCTTTGGACTGAGCCGTGCGCATTCCCGCATTGGATCTCTTCGTTTCCTGGATCATTGCCAAGGTGAAAACATCGGTACGTCATAGTCTCTGCGAGCGGAATGATTAATGATTGTTCGACAGTGCAAGGATCGACCCGCGGAGAGTCACGACCAAACGAACCTCCATACTGAAAGTAATAAGGCACTGCTACCGATTGGTACCGCAAAGGAAACTGTACTGGGAATTATAGTTCGGCGACCCGTCTCTTATTATATCCGGATCTACGTAGACTTCTTCACGCTTAACCGACCGATTTTGTAAAAATATCTGTTTAACCCCTTAGCCTCCAAATCAGCTATTTTTCCTAAAAGTTTTCACTTTAAAATACATGTATTCCTTCTAAAAGCTTTTGTTTCTAATATATATTAATTAAGTTATTATTTTTAACAAAAATATGTTTTTATTTTTATAAAATTATTTACGTATTATTTTGATAAAAATATGTTATTCCGTAAAAGAAAAGAAATTACCGATGGTCTGAACTTCGAAATTACTTGAAAGCAATTATAATGAGAAAATTGACGTTGGACAGAAGTATTTAGCGACATAAGTAACTCGATAATAGAGTAACATATTTCTAATATTTAACCACCGGTCCATAATTATTAATTATGGTACGCGAAACTAGGGAAAATTATAAATATATATAGAATCAGGTTTTATGGTTACACTGCATAATTGTATCCTATGAGTCTGAAGATCGTTTATTTTTTCAATGCAGTTGAACCAATTTGTATTAAAATCAGAAAATTTGCCACTTGAGTATCACGATCAAATAGAATTAGAATAAAGATGTGAATATGAATTATACGAATTTACTATTTGATCAGTCTGAGCGGTACCTGCGTCTACAAAAACTTCCATGGGAGAAATACGAATGAAGATTCATCTAGCAATCAAAGTAATTACAGTTCCGAGCTGTCATTCAATCAGTGCCTGATCACTTAAAGTGATCATAAATTTCTCTAATCAAATTATGTCTGTACGTCGTGTAAAATATTCTTAACCATTTATATATTTCGTGGTTCTGTATGAAATTAATCTCTAACTTCTTTTCCAAAACTGTAGGTATCTAATTTTTTTCTGATTTATCGAGAAATTCAATGTATACAAAATCAAAATTAATTCTTTGAAGAATTATTACTACAATTTTTGTTAAAATTGCAGATCAGACTATATCATAACAGTTGTTAATTAATAAGTAATATCATATTTTCTATGAGTTAGGTCATTGCTACACAAGAAACAGCTAGTCCAACTTTGGTACCGTATTGAAAACAAGTACACCACCTAAGGGCGAAGGAAGGTCGTATAAAAGCAGGAAACTCATCTTCTTCGAAACATAAACAGTTTTTATTTACGACGGAGAGCTGCAAGAATGTTCAAAAGTTGTTTAAAAAAATTCTTGAAAACGATTTTCTTCTTTAATGATACACACTTTGCATCGACTTCAGAAACTGTCGAAGACGTTAAAAAGTTCCTGCTGTATTCCCGTTAGCTCGTCCATATATGAGGTGGATATCCGACCACTCGATATCATAGTATAAGCTATCCTAATGATTACTACATTATGTTATATGATTACTATATTACTAGCAAAAACATAATGATAGCACTCGAAATTCTATAGATTCTCGAAATTCTCATCCAGTAGAAATCACGCGCCAATTGAACAAACTTTAATCCAATAGATCGAAGCATTGTACAAAGTTCAAAATTAAATATCAAATTTTCTAGTTTCGCTGCTTGAAATCTAAGAGTCACCTCTCGAATGCAAACGATATTAACCTCTTCAAGGATACCAGCCCGTACGCGTACATTCGATTTTATTCTAACATTAACGTCCATCGAACGGACGCTTACTTTTTCTTTGCACGTTTTTCACAAATACCTCCTTCTCTCTTCGATTCGTATCGGTTTTAACGAAATCGACTGCAACCAAACGAGAACCAGAATCGTCTGTGTTTGTTCCGAAAAAAAGTGTTCGTCCTTGGAGAGGGTGAACGAAGAAATTGACGGAGTCTAATTAAAATTTCAGACGGTTCGGCGGTGGATCTGGATTGCAAGTTGGTGACGCGAGTATATGTACCTTTGGGAACCGTCCTTGGCGGCAGAGGTCAGTCGTTAACACGTCACGAAAAGATGGACGAGCCACTGCCTGTGTCCGCGGGCGCACAATGCCATATTAATGGCTGTCGGTAGCGGTGATAAATTCCTAGGTCGAACCCGCTCTCCCGCAAAAGCGTTCTTCTTTAGCTATGCTCGTTGTTCGTCGCATTCTCGTTGTCTCTTTCTCTCGGGACGGCCAGCTTGGAATGGCGACAATGAACGGGGATAAGTCAACTAGCGAATCGGTGTAGGGGTCCAGATAAAGCAGAGGAGACGGCCGGAAGACGAAGAATGTTCATTATCTGAGGGATAGGGCTTCGTTGTTTCTTACTTCTTATTGTTCCTCGTCTCTTATTACCTTACGGTCTCGTCCTCTCTTCGAACCGATCGTTTAAGCGATTCGGTCGATTTCAGTTATACTTTCTTAATTGCCATAGTGCGGCCATTTCCTGGATTAACCCTTTACACTCGAGAGGTGACTCTCAGTCACCATTTGATCCGATATAACAAAATTATATTAAGTTTCGTATAATGCATCAACATGCGAAATATTTCTATAAAATTTGTTTCTTAATTTACGTATGTTTTCTCATTAGTTCGTCGCAAATATCAACTACGTCTCATAGGAAAGTGTTGAATGTTTCTAGTGATAGGCTTCCGAGTGCAAAGGGTTAAAACTCGGTAACTTCAAAATTATGAGTGACAGAAACAAATGCTTCAGATGGTGGTTATTGGATCCATCAGAAAGTTCCATCCACTTTTGAATAAAAAGAAAACACATTTCAAATATTTCTATTGATATAAGTATAACACAACTTCCATCGTTACCATTGACCTCCTCCCAGCACGATGTCAATGATTTCATTTCTGTAGAACGACTGATCTGTAGAAACTTCTATCGAAGATGACAATATCGAACAGAACTTTCCAATAAACCCAATATTCCGAAGAGTTCAGTGGATGGGATTCATAAGTCTACGCGGAATGAGGCAAGTGTAAAGTTAATTGTCGTGTAAGGTACGCTCCGCGGCGAGCAAGGTCCAGACTAAAATCTCTGAACCGGCCACTGACCTTCCCCACGAGCACTCGGCAGATCTGTTGTGATTCCGCACACACAAGATACGCGCAAGTACGCACGATGAAGGTCGTGTGAATGCTTAAGCGCAATCTTCTTCGTTGTGGAAGCGAAAGAGACGCGGTTCTTGATAGAACGAGGAAACCCGTGTGCCCGGTAGTACGGGGATAACTAACATTGATCTCTGGATGGGGAACCAGGAGCAGCAATTAACTCTAGTTCCACTATACTTCCTCTTTCCTTTTTCTTTGCTTTAACTGTAATTGCACTTTGTCCTGTGTGCTTTAACCTTTGTTGCCCGTCGTGGGTAAGAGTTAAGATTCTCGAGTGATAGGCTCGAGTTGATTCTTAAGGCAGTTAGATTGAAACTATCGGGATGTTTTAGAAGCATCGTGGAAGATGAAATGTTCTCTTCGATATGAGTAAATACAGTCGTATTGCTTATCTCTGTTCTCACTAATAATCAGAGTCATTGTTTCAGTTGAACATTTTATTTTATCGAGTTGTGAGTTTTTAGATTTCCTGGAAGGTTGATCTGCTTTTAATTATAACGATCGATTGTAGTCAATATTACATTTTTCTTGTGATAATCACTTATTAAAGGACTCACGTGTTTCAATTCGCTGCATACGACTCTTACGTTTCATCAAATACTTTCGTGCTCTAATTGTCACGATAGATATACCTTCATTACTCTTTCAAAACATATCTAGATATGTAACTATAGCTCTACATATAGAAATTTATAGAAAAAGATGCAGTCAAATAAAATGACACTCGTTGGCAAAGAATTGCCATAATTCCACTAAAGTTACAGTAGTTCATTGGAAACTTCAATTTCCCAGAATATACCAGACACAATCAAGAAAAATGGTTTCCAAAGTTTGACGAATATTTGTAAAATAAGAATTGTATATTTTACTGTCTAGAAAACTTCTCTTAGACTAGAAAAATGATCTCGAGGCGAACGGCTCGTAGAATCCTAGAGGGCGAAGCACAGCTTACAAAATACCTAACAATGAGTTCCAAATGAATTCTTCGGTTTCCTTTATCTCAGCAAATAAAGGGGTTAAGATTAAAGCCGATTCGCGGACACGCTCCTCCTAAGGACTGGCTGCAGGGCAGCCCTCGTGGGTGGGAGGAACCTTCATTAAGTTGTTACGCCAGCTTATCCTCCGGTGTGCGCAGCACCGTCAATCAAATAGCCGTCTCGGCTCGGTGCAACGACATTTCGCGATCTCTCCGTTCGACCCGTACGAGAACAGCTATCGTCGATATTTTTCGTTTCTTTCGTTAGCTGTTCAACGAAATCCCCCTGGAGCGCGTAGACTAAGCACACAGTGGTGCCGTTTCACGAAAAACTGGCCGAAATTTAATCTTAACCCGGCTACGGTCCTCAATCTATCAACAAATTCAAAGTACTATTGAAAACGAAGCACGTAATCTAACAGTGATCTATATTCTAAATTGGAAGGTATTCTGGAAAAAGTATACAACTATAAATAAATGGACAAAATGGTACTGAATGGTAACGTGATTGTGTAAATGGCCTGAAGAACGTAGCAGGGTTAGTAGTAAAATAAACTTTCTACTTTGTTCAATGGTGATTGAGATATAGATCATCGACGTTGACAAGATTGATATTTTAATTATATATTTTAATTTATAAAAAAAGGACAACAATGAATTCTCACGATAACTTGAAAATAAGTTAAGTTTTTGATGTAACATTCGAATTTAATAACTCGAGAAATATAAGAGTACTAAATCTTTCGAGAATCTGAAGAAACTGAAAATTTCGTCCAGCTTTTCGTCAAACGGCACCACTGTGCGACGTAGCGCCAGCCGGAGAGAACCGTTCGCGGCGAATACGGGGAAGAGGCGAAAGTCCTCGCCCGCGGACCCCTTTCGGACCATTTTCGTGATAGCTCAGAGCCGTTTATTAAGAAAGATTTACTTGCCGAACTTCCTCCCCCCGGGCGTCACCGGAATCTCTTTCGGCCCAATATTTGGTTGTTTGACCTCTCTAGGAATTTGCCTGGACACGGATAAACGTTCGCTTGATGGTCCACGCCGGTGATTAACATGACTGGGCCCTAAAGAATTCTGTCCATCCCGTCAAAGGATTCCAGCTCGCGGCGTTCTTTTTCTTCTCTGGAAGTATTTTGAACTTGTCAAAACGGCACTTTATAGTTACCCTTGGCGGTGAGGCATTATCGTTGCTTCTTTCCCTTCGCTTTTATCCGGTACAAAATAGACAGTGATCATACCTTGGTTCCGGTAACAAGACCAAATTGTTGGTCGTCGGAGTAATGTTTTGCATGAAATATCAGTATGAAATTGATACTATTATACAAGCGAGTGTAAAGGTTTCCGTCTTTCTTTTGGCGGTGTTGTCGTGCTGTTAGGAAGCTTTCAAATCTATTACGTTTTCTTATCGTGATCGTTCGTTGTGTATGAATGAAATGTAATGAAATAATTCGTTGATATTAGTGAATGATATAACGGCAATAAGAATGGCAATAGTAGAATACTTTTATTGTAACACAGAAGGAAAAGTCAGAGATGTGAATAACTCAATTAAATTCACGCAAATATATTCTTAGAAAAAAAACAAATAGACAGTTCTCAATTAAAATTTATACTTAACCCGTTTTTATAAAACAAATATTTTATCATAAAATACTAAATTTTACGAAGACTCACGAATTGACAGAAACAATTCTTTCATTTTTCGTAAACCAGCGGTAAACCAATCGATAATTACCAATAATGACTATTCGATAAGAATACCCATTAACCCCTTACCGTACAATGACGAGTGAGACTCGTGCTGAAGATTTCTAGACTAATTTAACAACAATCGATGTTGTTCGTTACTCACGGATCAAAGCAAACAACTATTTCCCTATTATCGATGCGTTCGAATGAAATTTTCACTCGAAGTAGAATGGAAAATTTTGTTGCATTCCTTCCAAATTGTCGGTAGTAAAATATTATACATAGTTAGTCGCAGTTTTCCATATCAACTCTCGTGTAGTCCCAATAAAAACAGATACCCCACAGTAAAACCCCAAACCTTCCAAACATCTATAAACCGACGAAGTCGATTCGCATTAGATTCTCCTTCATCGGTGACTCGATCGATTGATAATTCGACGAGAGCACACATCGACGACGCGAGTCTCCCGACAAAAGCACGGTAGTCCACGTTAGCCTGCAGTCCGCAGTATTGACGGGATCCGTCGCTAATTTCGCGTAAGACGAATAGAACGGTGACCGGCGCGCGGTGCGGTGCGGTGGTTAGACACGAAAGAAGCTGCAGAACCGTCACTTTCGAGGGACATCCGGCGGTGTGATCGGTGCCTTTTTTTCGGCGTCCTCACAACCCGGGACGCGGCGGCGAATTCTCTTCCACGAATCGTTTCGTCGATCCAAAAGGCCGGAGAGACTCGATGGCTGGCCCCGTGGGTTTCTTATTTTACGGCGCTCTGTGCAAATTGCTCAAGGATTAGAATCGCGAGCATGGGCTGCGTGCTGCGGCCCCCGAAGCGATGAATTATTATTGTCTCGTGCCTCACGCAGCCACGCTCCGCGTTATGCAGCCGCACGGGGTACGGGCAACCTCATAACGGCCGAACAACGAAAAATAATATCGCTGGCTGCCGGCCAAGAAAATAACTGGATCCTCCTCCTCCGAAGCAGTGCCAGCCCATCGCCGATGATTATTGTCTTACGTACTGGCGTCAAAGGTTGTTTCTCCTATTATCTCCCCGAACTTTAGGGTCTCGGACACATTTAACCCGTTCGGACCTGATTTTTATAGAGAATTACGTTCACTCGTCTGACAATGGACGTTGTTCGATGCGTGATTAGTAACGACATTGTGTCGAATAAAACAGTCGTATTATATTAGCTTTCCGATAGAAACGGGCTCAGAGGTTATAATGGATGATAATGGAGTACCTACGAGTAGTTCTTTTACTCTTATTGCGAAACGGGGGCACCCATTATGTGGTTTTGCGCAGCACTCTTCACGGTTGAATGTATTCTCATCTTCTGTCCACGCCTGCCGCCAAAAAAGGCTTGTTCTTACGTTTTCGTGCTCTCGAAGAGCTGCTGAATTCACTTAGAAATTTATCTGCGGCACTTGTAACTTCAGGCGTACCATGAGCAATTTAAATATATTACCATGAAAGAGCAGCTACTTAATTGTAAGATAACAATAACAAAACACCGCGTGTCAATACAGAAATTCATTTAAATAATACATACATGCACATTATATACAATGCAGCTTAGTGTATATACGGTGTATGTGTGTGTTTAATATGTTTGGTGCTACGAATTGTAGGAGAAAAGAATGTGTTTAAGGAATATCTAATAAACTGCCAAAAAGTCACTAATCATTCGTCATTTGTCGCAATTTTAACGTCCCATATTTATGACAGACGTAATCCGTTATTTTACACAATGAAAATGAAATTAATCCTGTAGATATTGTTATTAGGAATTACAAACTACATTAGATTTAGGAACTCACTGACTCGTTTCAGTTTCATTTTTCTAGTATTTTGTTTAGATCTATTGGATTGAAGAACACATTATAATCGAGAAGACCATCACCGAAATGTATTAACCCTTTGACCTCTGTAGGCTCCAATATTGCACCAGCTATAATATTAAATATTTCCATAAATCTTAAAGAAACTACCCTAAAATTATTAGATTCTCCACACATCCAAATTTTGTACCAAGAAGGAAAATAAAAGATCGAAGAAATGTTATTTCTCATTTTCGCTAGGAATACTATAAAAATTAGTAGCAGTTGCTGACAGATTACAAAACAATCTGAAATGCTAAGGGTTAAATAAACGTATCCGTACACATCAATTATGTCATCAGTTCATTGTCTTTAAAACAAAAGCCCACAATTTCCACGCAATCCCGTCGTCGCCAGATTACAGCGGGCTAGTGCCATAGGTCCTCGTGCGCGCAAGCCCTAATAGGTCAAAGTGTGCCGACCATGAAGGAAAGGTTCCCCCGAGTTTCTCGTTTTGCGCGCGTTCGATTAGATCGCCGCCGAGACTTTTCGCAACTCGATGACTGTTTTACGCTGGCCGCGGACGCGAGGAATGTCGCGAAACGCGTCGCGTGTCGCGCCGGCTTTCGATCCCATGAAGACATATCCGCGCAGCGCGCACACGTGGCTGCACGCACGAATGAGCGCGCACCGCGCGTTTCACCGTACAGTGCACCGTACAGTGCACCGTACTGTGGGACGCGCAGCGCGCGCTGGTCTCGGGGCGTCATACGTCACCGCGCACCCACATTCATTGTGCCGCACAACGATCTCTTATTGTAGGTGGAGGAGGCACGGTACGAGTTATTGACTTGTTTGATCCTGGGTTACGCCCCGACCTACCTTAACTCTGACTTACTATCTTGCCACGAGAGCTTTTGACCCACGATCGAGGGCGTTCGCCGTTCGCAGACACCGTAACGATCCTTTCGATTTCTCGAGTCTTCGGGGATGTCCCTGGGCTATGATCCGCGACTTTTATTTGTGCTTTCGAGAATGACGGAGGACGTGCAACCTATTGTTTCGCGCTGGGAGAGTAGGAATTAAATTATTGTTTCACGAAATGTTTAGTTTGACCCTAATCGTACCACGATGTGACTCTCAGTCACTTGTGAGAATAAAAGGAATGATTAAAATATTATTGTTTTCGTTTATAGGGCCCAAATTTTAAAAGCCTAGAAAACTTTTGGAAATGCGATATGAAATAATCAAAAAATTTTAAAAATTCAAATGTGACTCAAAGTCACGTCGTGGTACGGTTAGGGTTAATGGTACCATTTTGGTTGATTGTTAGGCTCAGTTCAGAATAAGATTTTAGAAACGCTGTATCGTGTATCACCTCGAACACAATTCTTCGTGTTAATGTGTGATCGATTTAGTGTAGCGTATCCGTGTGACGAATAAATGCAAATTGATATCTACATTAATGAAGAATAATTCTAATTGGACTTAAACTGCGCCGATAACGTAATATTAATTCTAATTATTGTTACGAGTAGTACAACTGGGTATAGCATTCTTGATACCGGGAATTTCCTAAGTAAAGATCGCGCGTAAAATACTTCACGACTGAATTCACTCGGTGAAACTCTTGAAATTAAAGAAAGATCAGTGGAAGATTTTCTCGTGCTTACGATATTATGATTTATCGCAGAGAAAGTAATCAGCTTTGAATACATTTACTTCTCCTTTTTTTTTTGTTCCATTTCCTTAGGGTAGACTAGTATAATTAATATTGTCTATTAGTCCACCGGCCAGAGAAAACATAATGTAAAACCAGTTCTCGAATAGAAAAAAAGAAGAGGATCCAGTGGAAGAATTTGTCTACGGATTTCTACCGAGAGTTGCCACTTTCTCTGATATTAGAATCCGTAAATGATTAATTTATCGATGCGATCTAGAAACAGAACGAGCACAAAATCGAAATTCCTTTTCTGTGACACATCGGAACTGACGTAGAAACTTTATTAACACGTTGAACGCCACACGATTCCATAGAGCAAAATACACAAAACAGAAAAAATATATTATTAAGAAATGTTTTCAAATAATTGTCTTTTAACCCTTTGCACTCGAAAGGTGCCTCTCTGCCACTCGATTGGTACATCAAAATTGTAAAATTTCGTATTTAGCATTAAGTCTTGAATAATCTGCAGATACGTGAGATGTGGAAATAAAATACCATTGTTCCCTTTATTTTGTGAATAGATCCCTTAAGTTAGTTTAAAAAAATGTCGTCTATCTCTCATAAAAATTGAATATTTCTAGTGACAAATTTTTCGAGTGCAAAGGGTTAATTGAATGAACCATAGTAATCCGATTTGGTTGGGAGTCACCGGTGACCCATGGCATTCAACGTGCTAAAACGTACGAGATTCGTTAGTTTTACTTCGTTTCTCTATATACCTCTCAATTCGCAGTTCATCATAGCGTCACCGCAATTATTCAATTACACCGAAGCCTTCAACGTTACCTATGAACAATGCGCATGCAAATGGAAACGCGAACTCAATCGCAAAAGCGAATTCGAACATAAACGTGAACGATAAAGATCCATCATGGCTGCCGGGTGTCGTTTAACAACGAGTGCACGGTAAGTTTGAGTTCGCCTACCGCGGACACGGTTCGGCCCGATGATATAAATCGCCGGGTTCGTTAGTGAAATCAGCACAACGGGACCGGCGGCGCTTAAATGCACACCACGAATGAAAGAATGATACCGCTACGTTAACGAGAGAAAGAACCGCGGACCGCGAAAGAGAAATGGGTTGGTGTTTGCTGAAGGCATCGCGCTATGTATCTTCCATGCTTCGAGCCCTTTTCGACTGTCCTAACTGGTATCCCCTTAGTTCCCTCGGTCCTCCTCGCGCCATCGGCGATATGATGCAACTAGCGAAAAGAAACGCCAGGACGTCCGAGTTGTAAGAAAAATGGCGCATCGGGCCTGATAATAACAAATTTTAGATCGGATTCCAACTAAGGCGATAAAAGGCGAAGCTGAACATAATTCTTTCAACGGTATCATTCTTCTAACTCCGTGTATTAATTACGGATTAACGATATTATTATTTATAATATTATATATGATACTATTGTATCATTGTTACAACGATATCAATATTATTTCATACGCAACGACGCACGCCGAAAGATCTGAAACTTCGAGTACATCGATCGAAATTTTAATTGATTCATAATTCAGTTTACTGGTAAATCAGTTTCATTAATAATTTCTGAGAGGAACATCTATTTTTAATCATTGCAAAACGAAGAAATCGGCAGTGGGTCAGTTTGACGCGTCTGGTACCTCAGTGCCAAGGAAAACGCGCAGAATGAGTAACAGTTCAAATTTAGTTGCCGTTACGTTCAATTAAAAATCGAATCACGAGGCAACAATGCTCAGATTGCACTGACCGATACACGGTTTACTGGTTTTACGAAGTGAAGCGGTCGGCTCTCGCAACCGAAGGGAGGGGAACTAATTACAAGGTAATAATCGTTCAACAATTTTATACAGTTACCGTCCGTCGCATTCATCCCGGGCCGGCCGGCGAGTAGCACGTTGTTTCTCAATAGCAACAACGTTTTCTGTGTGTGCACGCGAGTGTGATATAAAAGCGGGGCTCGATCGTGCACGGGGGAACGCGTTATTAAAAGCGAATCCGATCGGCCCGAAGAAAACGAGAGCAGGCCGGAGCGGGCGCGGTTAATTGGCTCCTCTTTAATATTGTAAAGCAACGATAATTCAATGGTAAACCGTGTAATTAAGCATGATAAGTCACGGTTCCAGTAGGCGAGAGATCCCCTCCCCGCTAGAGACGAATAATAATTTGCATTCCCGGGGGCGGTCAAGGTGCGAAGATACAATGCGCGAACGAAAAAGAATACGCGCGCGGCGTAACACCGGCAAATCAGTTTCGGGATCTGCCACCGATCTTCAACGGTCCGATTCGGTGATTTTCGTGGTCCTTTTTCAGACGATGCGGCGTTCATCATGCGGCTTAACTAGGCGTGTCCGCCGGCTTCGGGCGCATTTTAGAATCTGAACTTCGCACGACACACGGTGCAAGACACTGTACGCCCTTTAGGTTAGGTTCCCGATCCCGATACCGGGCAGGTGTGGCCGATGACCAGTGCGATTCTGCTCTTGCAATGTGATTTTCGTTTTTGTGTTTGTCGGGTTTAAGCTTTTGTTTGGGACCATTTGAATATATTGAATTTTTAGGAATACGATGATCTTTTCGAGTACTTGTAATGCCTGTTATACTTGTTATTTTATTCATTTGATTTTTGGTAGTTTGATGGATTTTTAAGTTTTTGAACATTGTGTTAGTAACTGAAGTGTTTACCAGAACCGTCTGGTAGTTCTAGGGTTCATCTTAATCCTATCTTTAATTGTGATTGAATAGCTCCGGTTAATAGGTTAATAGTAAGATAGATAAATTAGAAGCTAAGATAACGTAGCATCGAGTACCAATCGAGTAGAGAAGCAGAAGCAGAAACAGAAGTAACAGAAGTAACAGTAGAAGACTAAAATTCTAAAAGAAGACATCAGAAACGGATGATTTTGACTTACCTGGTAGTTGCAGGGTTCATCTTAATCCTATTTCTAACTGCGATCGGATAGCACTGGCTAATAGGTTAATAGTAAGACAGATAAATTAGAAGACAGCGTAGCATTGAGTAGCAATCAAGTAAAGAAGCCGAGGCAGAAACAGAAACAGAAGTAATAGTAGAAGAAGAAGCAGAGGCAGAAGAAGCGGAGGAAGAAGAAGCAGAAGAAGAAGTCTAGCTCCTGATCGCGTTGGACGCGTTGGGTGCCCGTAACGAACGCATCGGTGATTCGTGCATTCCTTCTGGGATTAATCGATTTAACGGTTCGACGGGCCGAGCAGTGTCCACGGTGCTATAATTTGATGGAGTGGCGTTCAGCGTACATCTCTTTCGCGCGTCATCCACGTCCGATTCATTGACCGTGCGTTTTCGCACTGTCACCACGTAACCGTTGCCGTGTGATGCCCGCTGTTCAAGCCGCTAGCAGACAAAGCGGCGAAGAACGCTGCGGGGATAGAAAGAATCGGCGAAACGGACGGGGAACAGGGACAGTAATACGCGGCCACACGATCATTAATTCAACTTTGCTCGCAGACATTCGCAGCCGGCCCGAACACGGAAGCTATCTCCGTCTGTATCTTCCTTCTCCTTACCCCTTTCTCTGTTCTCCGGCTCGTCTAGAGGCTCGCTGCGGTACACGACAGAAATGATGGATAAAACGAAGAAAACGTGGAACGCGCGCTCCGGCGATAGACGAGATTTTTACGGGCAGATCGTCGAAAGTCGCTTGGAAACGGAGATTTCTGAAGAGGCTCGGACTTCCGGGAAGGAAATGGTTAACTGCACATTACGGTGCACACGGAGTCTCGCGGTGTTCGTGATTTTTCTTCGAACTTTCGAATCTGGTCGCGCGTGTTTGCGCGTTCGTCGCGGAATCTTCGTTACGGATTCCTCGTGGAAGTATCGGCCGACGGTTCTCTTCGGCGCTTCCCGGTTTTTCTCGGTGAAAGCACTCGCTTCCTTTCGAGATTCACGCGACTTTTCTTATTCTCTCGTGCACCTTGAATCGCATAGTATATGCGCGGAAATTGTTGAATTAAATGTTTTCATAGCGAAGGAACTCGGGATGCGCTTCTTTTTAAAGTACCTTTGATTAGAATGGATGGTTTTTGTGTATCTCGTATCATGCAGCGACGGTATTCATCTAGCGTTAAGGAACGTAATAAAATTTCAGTGCTAACTACTTCCAGTGTTTAGGTAGTCGTGATATTAGTATTAAGGTTTACTATAAAAACTATGCTATAATCGTTGAGATTACATTTTCTAGATTGCTCCTCGCAAGTTCAATTTGCGACGTATAATAGAGATAACGAACTACCCTTCCAAGAGAGTATCAACCTATCAATTAACTAGATCTCGCGGTAGTAAGCTGTTCAATCCCGATCACTATGTTTCGCCCTACAATTAGTCAAAAGCACAATACACGACAGCATAAAGTTTATATGAAAAATCCACAAATTACGTTATAAGATTCCATGGGAGTGAGCTAAAGGAATTAGAACACCGGGTTCAAGTTGAAAATAAACTTCAATTACTATCTCAAGAAATAATGAACAAGAATGAAAATTGCAAATGAAGGATCAATTATAATTACATCGATCAAATCAATAATTATATGAAATAAATATGAATATCAATCGTTTAGGAAAGATAATTAGCAACCGTCTCCCTTGAATCACCCTGTATTCGTTGATTCATTGAAACCCTTACGAAAGATCACGGTTTACGGCGCAACAATTCAAATCGCCCAGTAGAACGGGCCACGAAATATCGTTCAACGCCATCAAACAAAACTAATAACAGTTCCCAGGCGGAACGGTTCGGCGAGTCGTCCTGAAGTCAGTATCAGTGACCAATCAGCGTCAACCGAGCCGATAACGATGCGGCTGCGGCTGGCCTATCGTTGCGCGGAATCGAAATCCAGCCGGGGCCTATAAATAGTTACCGGGTAGAAGCGTGTATAGTTATAATAACAGATTGAGGCCACGGATTTGCCGTCGATCCGTATCGCGTATCGCGAATTTACGGCCGTTCTCGATCGCGTCGATAATTAAATAGCGGACGTGCCGGCTCTCCACCATCCACGCGCCTCCTTCATCTTTATCCGACTTCTATCGGACGTCCGTCCGTGACCGTTCTCCACGGAGAAAGACATCACGCGTGAATCATTCCTCTATTTTTCGCTTTACGCAACAAAATCGTTTCATTTAATCGATGATCGCAGTCTCGGAATAACTCGGATTTTTCGATTCCGCGCAAAAACTGGACGGGGCACGGCTACCCTGATAATTGGTGTTAGAGTGCGAGGAATTTGGACATTGGCATTTGCTAGGGAGCTCGGCGTAACAAAAATTTTTGATATTCTTGAAACATTTATAGAGTATGGCTCTCGTTAAAATGTTTCTTGCGTTCGTTGTTTTATTGTCCTTTTGGGGGTGGTTTCGGTTGGTTGGGGTATTTGGGTTTGAGGGTGAGCGATGTATTTGATTGAATGGATTAGAAGATTGTTGATTGTTTAATGAAAAATGCTATGGGAATATGGATAATTAAGTCGTTTATGATGCAACAATAGGATTTTTATTTTATCTGAATTTTTTTGTACTTGTAATACTTTTTGGAAACAAAAGGGATCAACGTTAGACCAATAGAATTGAGAAAAATGTTAATTATCTCTTAAATATGTTTCCAATCCACAATTTTTACTTGTAGACATTTCTCAAAGAAATTTCTAGAATGATAAATTTTTGTTATAATAAACTTAAAAATAAATTTTATATGGATGTTATACAGACACTGTTACACAAAATTTATATAACATTATAGGATTTGAAACTTTTCAAACTTGAAAAAAGAAATAGTCTCGTTGATGTATATTAATATATAGTTGCCTCCAAAACGCAGCGAGGTCGTAAAATTTATTACACGTTAAGTTGAACATATTTAACGTCAGGACAAACAAATTGACAGAAATATGATCTTTTTCGGAGTCGGAACTGTGATCGTCACATTTGAGTTTTGGTTCCACCTGAAAAAAATTTAATTTACGACCTCGTTATATCGCGGCGATGACTGTAAGCTCGAATCAGCTATTCTTGTTTATATCATCGAATAACGGGATAAATCGAGGAAGTAATTTCGAAGCATGCGAACGATTCCGGGAAACAACAACGTTGGTTCTCAATCCCTATTTTTCAATAAAACTCATATTTTTATTGCAATTTATAATTAAAATTATGCTTCTTTACGAAATCTACTAGTTGAAACTTATAAACATTCTACGAGTCAATATTCATCTATATAAACGGAGATATTAATTTATAAAAATTAGAAACCGAGAATTTTCGTGTCCCTTTTGAAAACTGTTAACGCGAAATATTAATTCTCTGCGATCGGAGAGAGTTCATTGCGTAACACGAGTTTATAAAGAATTAGGTTGTGGTTCTAAACGATTGACCGACATCGTATACCGATGTAATTATGTAATGTAAATCGATATAAAACATAACCGCCAAACCAACGTTGCATTGCTCAGCGAGCGATCATTAGAATATTCTAAATACTAAATCCATTATAATTGAACTCGTTACTTCCGAATTCATCTTTCGATTCTGAAAGAAACGCAGAAACAAAATACACAACCGAATAACAATTATTTTCGTAGTCTTCAATCCTTCTTTAACCCCTCCTATAACATAAAACCAGACTCCCGACGAGGATCGCCAATGGAATTCGACGATTTTAAATACAATTTACTTAATTTTCACATAAATCAAGCGTCACTCGCCTATTACCGATCTTGAACCTTCGCAGCGAAAGCACGCGCAGTATCGCAAATTCTTTTCTTCCCCTAGTAAACGATCAACGACAAGGTGATCCTATCGAGCATAGTCGCGAAAGAAACGAAAGGGCAAGGGGTAAAACAGAAGTTGGCCAATAATTGCGGTCCGCTGCCGCGCTGGTAGAATGAGTAGAATCTACATAGCGAGTATCGCTGTATAATCGGACTTCTTACGGCGACAGCAAAAGTTCTGGCCGCTACGCACGAGACCGTGGCTCGGTCTTGGTTAGGTGCTGTGGTCGTCGCTTAACTCCCGATTTCCATTCGAAGGTGAGTAGCGTATGCGTTACAGGTAATTGGTATCTTACGCCGCCGTTGGGAGAATAAATCGATTGTAGTGAATGTTGTTGGGTTTGATAGAATGCCGGATAGCGGCTCGCACAAAGCGACCTTCGTCTGGTCGAGTGAACCTGCTACCAGCCAGACAAATTGATACCAGGCAACGCACTCACTCTCCCTATCTTTTCCGCCTATACATGGGGGTACCTAACGTGCCTGCAGTTGGTACGGGCGCATAACTTCCAGACCTCGATATGCCGCCAGTGGAAAGGATTCACGGCCGGCAAACGATCGAGCTTGTGCACCTCTTACATCCCCCTATTAACTTGATATAATGTATATCGCTGCTCTATTCTCTCGACAGCTTTCGCGGTGCAACCGTAGGAAGCTTCGAAGCTCTTCTTTTAGACCTCCCGCAGTGACGCTCCGATTTTCTATGTCTTAACCTCTGTATGCCGTACGCTAAACGATCGCTGGTTCGTCGGCTAAAAGTTTAACGTTCGAATGATTGAGCTGATTTTCTAGCAATAATCAAGGGTTCTTCAGTCATTCCGTAGGAGTAATTGTTTTATGGAGGGTTACTCGTGGTGATCGAGGATTATTGGGGGTGTTAGTTATTCATTGTTGATGTTTATTTATTTTTATTCGTTATTTCAGTTATATTTGTTTAGTGGGTCTTGAAGATAGTGGATGGTTCAGTTTTAGTTCTTTTATATAGGTTTACTTGCAGTAATTAAGGATCATTGATGTTACTAGTTATTTAAAGTACTTTGTTACTATATGTTTCACTCTTGATGTTTGTTATTGTTTATATTTATTCATTATTTTTCAAGAAATCTTTGTATTTATTATCTGCAGACATTTCGTTATGAGTGAAACGTTAAGATGGTGTACGTTAGAAATTTCCAAAAACTTTTTAGTGTCCTCGCCCGATGCTCCTAAGTGGTTATACCTACCTTATTCGGCGCACGCGCGTAATTTGCCGTCGAATTAGACGCACCGTAACACCCCTCAAGTGTTTCAGTGAATGGCGATTACAAGCCGCGATAATAAAGTTAATACGCCTACTCCTCGTACAATGAAGTAAACCGTCATTATCCTGATTACTATTATTATTGCAATTATGAGGATTGCTCTGAGTAACCTCGTCAAGTGGCGATAAGCCTAAATTATGTTTTCAAATATGAAAAGTTAATGCGTACAGTGAAATATGGGATAAATTAAATCTCAGTATAACTTTGTCCAAACATTGTCTTAACTATCTTAACTGTCTTAACTATTGCTTCTAGAAAACTACGTGTTCGTTTATACAGATCGCGAAAATTGTAGCTTCAAAGCGAAAGTATTACAATGTGTGTTCGAATAGTTGGACGAATCAAAATCGACGTAAACTATTACTAAATAACGTTTAAAAATTTAACGTTTAAATAATATTCTACTTTGTCTTTATAAAAATTTTTAAGTAAGTAATTGAATTAGGAATCTTTTAATCTGTCGGAAGTGAACAAATTATTATGTCGTCCAAGTTGTGCGACCACCAAAACCCTATGAAGGACGATTGTTTATTTTTCCTCTGGCCTACAGAATAGTTGACGCAGTTAAATCCTAGGTTTCGTAGAAAAAGATGATGGCCGCGAGGAACAGTTTAAGTGGTTCACCGTTGATGCGCTCGAAGTCGAACCGAAATATGCATTTTTATGGATCTCGGTCGTCTTGTGTCTATCGTATCCTAGCTTTGAAATTATGAATGTCCCGATCGATTTCGATAATCTTCCTGGCCCAGTAGTATACTTACGCGCGTTTCCGATGATCCAGTGCAAACGCACCACAAAATCTGCATAATTATCCGGAGTTGATGGTCACGTTCGAAAGTAGAAAATGAGACAAACCACGAGTAAAATGAACGAGTCGCCAACTATGGACGTGGAAGGCAAGAAATTGCAGTAGAAAAAGACTCGAAGAAAGTTTTTCAATTCTAAGAAAAATTTTAAACAATTCTGCTGAATTCATATTAGATTTCTATATTAACGGAGATTAATCATTCGTTATGTGAATCTTGCTAGTTAACTGTTAAGCGGGTGAACCAGTGAGTGATTTACTAATTCTTCGAAAAATGACATTGTTTATCATGGCTTGGGTCGATGATCTTCGCCGAGCCGAGTTCAACATTTATTGAAATCTCCATAATTTGGAACACGCCATTCGAACGCGACCCTTCAGTTTCTTCAAAACTTTTTCGTCGCTGGTCTACAAATTAGAAGCGAGTTATGATAATATCGCGACGAACACGCAAGAAACGAACTACGTATGTTATTTTCGAAATGAATAGAAACGACGCCGCGATGGGACTTAATTTGAAAATAGGAGATATTCTTTCGGCTCGATTTTTGGAATAACGTTTGCTTTCCATTTCCATCGCCGCGAAGAAACGTGTCAGTATACTATCAACATATAAAAAATATTTCTTTTGTGTATTATAAATGGTTTCTAATAATTTTTATACAATTCAGACTTTCAAAGAACAGTGTATAAATAATTTCAAACAATATACTTACTGCGGAACAAACATATATCAATTGGAACAGTTATTTTACCAATTAAGTAGAAAGCGAAGCAAATATTGATTTATTACATATATAACTTTCTTTATATAACATATGTTTACAATTTTATACTGTGAAATTGCGATTGTATCACGACAAAAATTTTAACACAACAATTGAAAATCTGATAAAAGAATTCAAGTGGAATTGCAACCCCAATTCTCATTTAATACTTGTTCAATTACTCAAATTCTTTGAATTTGAAAACTTCTTACACAATGTTTCACAAATTCTATACAAATCCATATTTATATCACGAACATCTAAAATTCTATATAATTATGACATTAACTATCAAAAATAAGTCACTTTGAAAAGAGAAGAAAGGAGGAATTACATAAGAATGATTTCCACACGAATAAAGAAAAACTTTATAAAATAAATTCGCTTTTACCAACAAAACTAACAATGTACCAACCTTCCGTCAATATTTTCAATACTCTCTCCATTGTTCAAACATCGTTTTCCTTTTTCCACACTTTTCACAGGCTCTTTACAGTCAATTGTAATTCCGTCTCCCCTTTTTCGCTCGAACTGAACAGTTCACTTTTACCGAGTATCTAAAGCATATCCAGTATCCTCATTACTGAACCGTGAAAAATCGTGGACGGAAGACGAATAGCATCGACTGCAGCGACGGTGAAACGCGGCTGATGTGCCTGCCGCGCAAATGAAGACGTTCCGCGTGGACTTATTAGCGCCTCTTGCGCGCATTGTTTGTGCACACCGACACACGGGACGAGATACGAGATGCGAGATGCGAAGGAACCGAAGAAAGGATCGCGCATGCGAACATTCAGCGTTCATCTTTGATATTACCCCTGCAGTTTGTTCATCGGGTCGCGTTGCACCTGCCACAGCCCCGATTATTCCTGCAAATTAATCAATATACACTGATTCTCTTATTTTTCATTGTCCAACGAGTGTTGCAACTTTCTATTGCTCTGGGACACCGTCGGTGCTTTTGAAGCGTGTCTTAATAAATTTATAAATCTACTTCGCTTCCTTGCTGTTGCTTAATTACTCGGGATGGAATTATTTGTTGAAATGTTTATGGAGGAACATTTTTGTGAAACAAGATTTAATGAATTTATGTTTCTTCGTCGGTGTGTTGGTGTGTTGTCAGTAATTTTGTATGGGTTTTACTGTTCTTCGTTGGAGATATATATGGGAGTTGGAATGGTTGAAGACATTTATTAATAAGAAATTACGAAATTGTGAAATTGGAAGATTATAAAGATATAAAAATAGGAAAATAGGAAACTAAAATTAAAGTGTAATTAACACTAGAACGTACCAGTCAAAATTACTGGTTTCGATTTGTTTGTTTCGCAGTTATTCATACCTTAAAAGCATTGAATATTTGAAATGATTCTGGAAATAAATAGTTTCACTTGAGTACTATGATGAATATCCAAAGAAACTGAAAATAATCTATTACAATTTTTATAGAGATTACATATCAATCGTATTAAATGCTCGGTAGTTCTAGTGTTAAGAACAATCAGTAGCCATTAGCAGTTAATCTCATTTCTTCGCACTAAATCAACAACATCCCCCATCACCATTTCCTAAACTACAAACTCTTCCTCAAACCAGATCACTTTCTAGAAAATCAAACCACACACAATCCTCCGTCATCACATCCTACATTACACAACAAACTGCCATTACTCTCCACAAACGAAACACAAATCGCATTCACACTCACCCACACCTCAACATATGCACACCAATTTACTCAAACCAGACGTACACAAAAAATAGACAACAATTATCCATCGTACAACGTACGAATACCTCGCGACCATCGCGAAGATAGCATTTCACTGAAGTCCGCTAGCATCGTCCTGGAGGAGAAAACAATGGTAATCGGAATCGTCTAAGGCCGAAGGATTCTGTACAGTCACGTTCGATTGCAGTCGCAGAATACGTTCGCGGAGGCAACTTTGAATCTCTCTCTTGATCAATGCGCGTCGCCGTTGTTCTCCGTTAAGGACGGATCGTCATTTTCTCCGGATGAAGAGGATTAGTGATATTACCCGGAGAAATCGGTCCGCCAGCGAGCGGCGAGTAAGTAACGTCAGCAGCAGCTCGACTTTTGTATTTTCGTCCTCGCGATTCCCGGACTTCGAACGAAGAGGAGCAGCTTTCTCACACCACGAGGGGCAACAGAGGTGTCTCTCTTTTGTCCGTCACCGTCTCGATCTCTTTCTCTCTTTCCGTCCCTTTTTCTCTCTCTCTCTTTTTCTCTTTCTCTTTCTCTGTGTCTTTCTATCTCTGTCTCTCTCCCCCCTCTTCCCCTTTCTTTCCTGTTCTCGCTCTTTTCGCGTCCGACCGGCACCATCTATCATTCTGTCAGCTAGGAGATTTCAATTTGCTCTCTTTTTGCGCCATTACCGAGCCCCGCAGCCCGCGCAAAATTGTATTTAATTGTGATTGACTGCTAAGTGGAGGTGGCCGACCACCGCCATTTGTACCGCGATTTTTGCATATCCCTAATTGCGGGAGGAACAGTGCCGCTGACTCTCGCGACCGAATAGGACACCGAATTGGCTGCGTTCGAATCCCCTGGACATTTGCTGAGGAGTCTTCAGGATGGAGGTGCGCTCTCTGCATTCTAGGGGAATTGTCTATTTAATCGCGGCAAATGCACCTGCGGTGTATCTGAGTTCTGTTTCCAAGTGCAATTTCGAATTTGCGCGAAGAGCTACTGTTCAGATTGGAAAATAATTATCTGTCGGGTTCTGAGGGTTTACAATGTTTGTATCAGTCGAGCTGTGATCTTGAATTATTTTTATCGGTGCGAATATTTTTGGATTTGTACTACTAGATTCAAGGGTTGAACGAACGGATGTTTTTAATATAAATTAATATACTTTGTATGGAGAATATACAGAGGATTTAGAAGAATAAACAGATGACTCAGTATTAATATTTCCAAAATGCTTTAACCATTAAAATTAACAGACTATTAAATTGACTAATGTTTAATAATGCTATTGTGTTTAAGACAAAATATTTAAGGAGTGAAATAAAATCTGCAGTCGTAACGTTGAATATCTTGTATAAATCTTGAAAGATACAAAAACAATGGAGATATACTAAATATACAAATACTTTAATTACGACTAAGTGAACGATGAAAGTTGGAAAGGGTATAATTGACGAACATCGGTAACTTGTATAAAAAAACATGTTTTATTCATAGTCGAAAAACAATCGGGGCAACACAATGTCTTCCTTAACACCTACGGATTCTTTGGTATGCCTGGGAAACCTTTATTCGACCGTGAAATTCAATATTCCTTACAAATTACGAGGTACTTCAATCATTACATTGTTTATTGTCTTTACAATATTCATCGACGTTCCTTTTCAAGACACTCAACGCTCTTTTCAGTTTACAAGGTAATATTAATTTGTACCGTAAATTCATGCTGATTTTTCTATCGATAAATTACAACATGTACACGAGAGAACCTTTGTCGTTCCTCTATTTTACAATCAAACTTCTGTCGTTTCACAACACTCGGACAAACGAAATTCGATAACGTCAATAAATACAGAAAGATACAATAATAATAATAATATTAATAATAATAATAATAATAATAATAATACAGGACATATTAAAGAGAAATGTAAATTGTAAATTGAGCTGAAAAGAACAAAGAAAAATGATTCATGAATTCAACCTAATAAATCAATCTCATTGTTATCTAAACCCATTCGTCGTACAAAGGTTTAATTCAATCGAATCCTACTGTGTAGAGTCTATACTGGCGCAAAGGTGTTAGGCTGATGTAGTCGCGTGATTATCAGTACGATCGGGAGATCCGTTTTTATTTATATTTACACAGAATTATCATACAGCCTCGCAATAACTTAGTCGCGTCTATCGAAATATTTACACAAAATCTACGATTAACGATGAAACGATACATAGTATCCTATTTACAATTCAAACTTCAGACTCTCGCACCTCCATCGATCAAGCGACTTCTCCGTATTTTAAAATGAGCCTTATCAACACGTGCACACGCATTCTCTCTCTATTCTTTTCGATATCAATCTACGATACCAACACATTACCGTCTGGACATTTGTAAATTGAATTTTTTCACAAACTCCATGCAAAATGCCGACGATTTAATATTATCAGTACTCGTAACCGCCGGCAATATGTTTTTTTATCAACATGGATGGCAATATGGACCTTTTAAGGTTAGACCTGATTTTTCCTTTGTTGGAAGTTCTATGAAATATCAAAAGACTCTAAATAGCTCATTATCTTCAAATTAGATTTACACACCAAATTTCATATACAATCAAATTTTCACCATTTTGCAACACAAATTTCAAATCGTGGTGAAATCAAGAAGAATTAAGATTTTCGACAACCCTTTAACGGTACATATTGACGCAGTGATAATAATACACCTTAATGTTAACGATTTCTTTCAATTACTTTTATTTAAATACGTTTTTTTTTTTAAATAGCGTTTATTAGGTGTACTTTCCATTATACCGTTCTCAGTCCGAGATACTTCCCGCGCAACTGTGCCGGACAGTAATGTGCTAACTTCCTAAGACTCGTTTTATTCCCGTATCATCAATATTATCACACGTCGATCTCCTGAAAAATCTCCCGGAATCTGGCAACATTCCCTCGCGAGGAAAAAGCATTTAGCGTCGAGGATCGTGTACCGCGTTTGCGCGCTGTAATTATTGCTAATTAAACTATCCTGGACGATCAAAACACATATAATTTGATTGTGCAAAAATAACTGTAAATAATTTTTAATACGATGCACCTCTCGCGATCGTACGTCTTAAAGTTCGTCATGATCTCCCAATGTGTCAAAGGTGAAACGTTAATTCTTCAATGTGTAATAATCGAAATTCATGTGTTCACATCTGTAAATTGTCTTGCAAAACTATTTCTTTTTACCAAACATCTACGTAACAAACAAGAATATCTTTCAGAAAGAAAGTTTCCGAACTGCTACTCGGTGCTCAAACTTGATAAACAACATTGTAAACATATACGTATCTCCTTTGAAACGATCACATAATTGAGAAGCACATAAAGAATCATGACAATACAAACAATTCTGAAATTTAACATTCCGCTTTGAAAGAAGCTCAAAAAGAGACTCAACCACGTATCCAACATACCGAATGAAATTACTAAAAATCCTACTCCTCAAAATCCTAATCCGAAAACAAGCGATCGAAGTCTCAACCGCGGACTGTCCCGTTCGTTACAGTGACATCTCCGATAATTCCGATCGCGCATCGACGGTACCAACGACGCTGACGCTTCTTCTTACTTACATTCTATCTCGACGAACGTTGTCGACCAATCGCCGATAGATCGGCCCGTAGAATCGCCATGACCGCTCGTTCAGAAAGCCAGGCCGCTGGACGCCGCGACAGGGGTAAGGCCATTTTCTCGATCGAGGAAGAACAGCGTAACTGTTGGGGCCCGTCGTCTTCGCAATTTAAGACATCGCGATGGTCCAAAAAACCTTGCTCCAGTTACAAGAACTGGAAACCTTGAGACGCCGGTTTCGGCAGTGCGCTTGATATTCCCCCGCGAGCCGAGGGTTGCCCCGTTCCTCTCGCGAGCGAGGTCGCCGGGCACAAGGGAGCCGCGACTTTGAATATTTTTGTACTTGAAACGAGCGCTCCAGCGTTGCTGGAAGAAACAATGCTCATTTCTCTGAGTGCTCTGATCCACCCGGCGAAGGGGGGAACATCTTAATCGTTCAGATTCCATGGAACCCATTGTCCCCGAGCGTTTCCACGGGAACGTCCGTTACCGGCGGACGTTCCGCGACGGCCGTTTTCATTCCCTCTGCAGCAGCTCGTAGAGCGCCGCTATGTAAGTCTGCGCCATTTGCAGGGTCTCGAACTTGCTGAGCTTCCTGTCGTTGCCGAGGCTGGGCACGACGTCCCTGAGCCTATCGAACGCGTCGTTCAGGCTGTTCATCCGTCTCCTCTCGCGCGCGTTCGCCGCGAGCCTCCTCTTCCTGAGCACCTCGATACCCGGCGTGCCGTTTTTGATCTTCTGCATCGTCTCCTTCGCCTTCTGCCCGGTGTACTCCATCGACGCGATGTGCAGGGCGGCGTCGTTTTTTTGGTGGTACCGCGACGGCACGCACTTGCCGCCCTGCCCGTTCTCGGTAGCGTAATTTTCGTTCCTCTGGACGCTGTACCCGGCACCCAAATAAAGAATGTCGCCCCTCTGCCCGTAAGGATTGCCGTTACTTCTAGGCAAAAACCCATCGGGCTTCGGGACACCGTAACTCTTCCCGGCCAAGAAGCTCTCCTGGCCCTGGCCGAACTCGCACCTCGAACTGCCGAACGCGCCCTGCCCCGAGCTCTGCTCCACCTTCGGCGAGACGGCCGAGTTCTGCTTGCCGTCCGTACTATGCCCGGCGAACTCGCCGCGACCGGTCGCACAATCGTAAACGTTCTCCATGCACTCGTTCATCCTAAACACCACTTTCCCGTGGTCCTTCGCCGCGGATCTCGCGTCGCCGGCGTGGCCCGGTTGATGCTCGTTCCGGCAGCTCTTCTGGTAGTAGCCCTCGTGGAACTCGGCGAAGTTGAAGCTGGTCACGTGGAAGCTGCCATTCGCGACGCCGATCTCTTGGTACTCGCGGTTCTGACAGTCCACGGAGCTCACGCTGCCGCAACTGCTACCCCTGGACCTAGGCGGCTGAGGGTAGATCTCCTGGTGCGTCCAGCTGCGCGGATTCGACTCTGGACTACTAGCTGACCCGTAGCCCTCGGAGTCCAGCAGGTCGTACTGTTGGAAGCTCGCGTAGGTTGACATTCTTTCTTCAAGTTTCTTCTATCTCGTGTGCTGTCTCGAGCGGATTGTCGGCCGACGATTGTCTTAGACGCAGCGAAACTCTTCGGGGATCCGAGACCTCGTTAGGCTGCTGTCATCTCATTGAAGGACAGAACGACGCCGGTGACAGCAGCGATATTCTTCTCCGGACGAGAATTACCCGACGCCTGACTTTTACGTTCGGATCGGTCTCGAGGTTAGAACATGTTTAGACGAGAACGCTGGCGCTGTCACAGGATACCATGGTTCTCGTACGGTTCTTCTTGGAAATCGCAAGGACTCTCGGGATCCTCTGGATGTGACCGTAAATGCTTCGCGTACGGAAGCGTTGCGTAAACTGGCTTCACCTGGTGATCTCGTGGTCTGGACCATGCTGCCCAGTTTTCTTGGGGCCCGATGGTGGGGGCAGAGAACTCCTAGAGCCCACGTGGAAGGGATCCCCGAGGAGTGGAAGGGATCCACAGGGAAGTCGGTATCTCCTTGTAGCAGCCGCGCGACCGGGCACGCCCCCCGTCTTCCTTCGTCTCTTTGCTGGGGGCTCGGGAAGCTGGAGTCGAGAGACGATCGACATAAAAGAAAGGCGCTCGCTGGCTTTGCCGAGTGCCGCGCGCAACACGCATACGATTCTGGGAGTTTGGCGCCACGATCTTGACATTGCAGCGGGGACCGTGGAGAATAGTCACGATTTATGACGAATTTTTGGGAGACTCGGTGAAAATTCGGATGCCAATTACAGAATGTAGAGACTTTTCAAGAAGCTGCGTGATTAACACTTTGACTGTCAAGTAAACACTCGTCGAAACTATTGTGCAGTCTAAACAGTGTTCTCAAAAAAGCGGAAACTAAAAGGTCAAGATTCTTCGTAACGATTAGTTTACTGTTTTTCCTGTATCTTATACTTCTAATGAAACTTCGTTCGATATACCAAGAAAATTAATGTTTAGGTTTATGTTAAAAATGGTGTCACTCGAATTCGAGTGACGTGGCAGTGTTAAAGGATTAAATGCTTTTGATACTAATCAGGATTATAAGTGATCGAACGTTTCTTTCATTTTCAGTCATATTTGTTCAGAGAAAGTCGATACGACCTAAAAACAAAGAAAATAAATATGATCTTCTATATAAAGAATGATTGTTTTTGTAGTATGTTTCTACTGTATAGACTGTTAAGTTATTATGTGATGTGATTGTAGCTTCTCTCGTTCCTTTTTCTTCTCTGCCTTCGTAGTTTACGATGTCGTAGAGACAAGAGGGCTGGAAAGTGTGGACAAATTTGACTGTTTTATGAGGGCGACGCCTGTATCTTGGAACGAAATCTCGGTGTGAACGTTGTGGGTTCAGTCGAATTCATTTATTTTTGTCGAAAACGATTTCCCAAGGAAACGTTTCTTCAGTTTTTTAGAAAACTTTAAAGTACAATTATCGCAACTATTCAGTGCTCATGGCCATTACTGTAAAGTAAATTCGTTAAGAAAGTATTACGAATGATTTAAGCGGAAAAATCTGAAGTTACGAAATTTCTTTCACGTGGTCGCGCTTTGGGAAACGCAGTTATTGTCACGGCAAATATTTAAGAGCTAATGACGAAAAATTACGCGACAAATGAAGACGTAACAATAATTTGAAACAAGCAGTTCTCGAATCCAACATATTGTGAAACACGACAATATTCGTCGTTAACGTGCCTGGCACGCAAGATCCACTGGAGAACATCTTTATTGACGAATCGTGTTGAACATGATTATTTTTACCACTGCAAACAACTACGTTGGTCCTCGAGCTTGTTATACCACTTAGAATCGCTACAGGAGTTCATAAATACGTCCGTCACTTAGTAAACATGAATTCATACGTTAACAAAATAATTGGATTTGTGATGCGCTCTTACCGAGAAAATCAACGCGGCAAAAGACAATCTTTACTATTATATTAGAAGATATACACAATACAGCTATATATAATAAATATATTTAGAAAATACACAAAGCATTTAACACGTTGAATGCCATGGTGGTCACCGGTGACCTCAACCAAATCGAATTACTATAATTCATTCGATTAAACGATGATTACTTAACGCACTGACATTCAAAAATTCAAACCTGCGATAATAACAACCTAATTCAATTATATCAGTTGATATTACATTATCTTCATTTTGTATATTTTTCTCGGCAAAGTCGTGAGGCAGTCAACGTGTTAATATTAGAATTATATTTTTGTTTGATACAAATTACAAAATCAGCAACGTACAAATACATCGATTAGAGCATCCACGTTTCGCCAAGTATCGAACGTGACATAATTACCCAGACGGAATGAAATCGATTATCGTGCGGTTCGTTGTAAGCGTAAACCCGTGAATTTGAAAATTTCCTCGATCCCTCGAATGGTGCCGGGATCCTGGGTATGGGCCCCGTAGGCGTGTCTCATTTGTTTTCCGTCCTTCTTTTTCGGAAACTCGAAGTCACTTGGCTGTTCGCAAAAGGCGGCAGCTTTAAGGAGCTCATTAATCCTAACTAATACGCAACAAATGAGCCGATTCCGTGTGCCCGACCCACAATGTAAAGGAAGCGTGTACAATATTCGAGCACCGTCGCGACGGGTTTACGCCCATGAGGGTACTTTCATTTCTAAAAGGGTATTTACTTTCGTTAGTAGCGTCAGCGTACGCCAGCCTTGTCTACCAGTTTTTCGTACTGCGTTCCTTCAAAGGATCTTTCATAATTACGACTCCCGTGGCCAGAATGGACAGAGAATTAACGATAATAATTAGTTTGTCAATTAATCCTGAATGTGCCGGAAGTATTTCTACTTTACCTGTCGCGAGAAAAGAGCGTAACGTGGATGACAAAGAAATTGGAAAAAATTGACAGAAGTGAGCTAGCAGAATACTTGAGTGTAATATTGAAACAATAATAGTGATATTTGAAACAGAAATTAACCCTTTGCGGACGAAGGTTCTTAGGAATGTACAAAATCTTCAACAGACGAAACGAAATGATTTATCAATCGCTTAATAAATAGAGAAAAAGGAATCTCTGTGCAGATCTCTAGATGTTCGAGTAATTAACTCACAGGTCTTCCAAATATGAACATTTCATTTCGCCAAAATGTCGACAGTCGTCCGCAAAGGGTTAAAGTATACAATCGTTTTCTTCGGTATTTGAAGATTAGAGTATATTATTTCGGAGAAAATGATTGTTAATAATTGTAGAAGCAAAATGAATTTCTGCGATCGATAATGATCACTGGAAATGAAACTCCGATCACATGTAATTATTAATTATTTAGCAATTGTCAGTTATTTTTTCCGAAGTAATCCAATTTTTAATTTCCAAATGCTGAAGGGAACGACCTCTTAAGTTCTGTTTCAAAAATCAAACCGTTAACACTGCTACAGACATATTAAGTAATTACGGAGCCTGGTCACTGACACGTGATTCATCACACTTGCATTCGTTTCGTCCCGTTACGAACTCCATTGACAAAGATAGTCGAGCGCCGTAGAAGCCATACTATTATTTGCCAGCCCCGATGAACGTAAACCGTAATCGTTTCTAATAATACCCTCAAATTAATGTCCGCCTAATGAACGCTTTTTACCTTCCGATCGCTGAATGCGTTTGCAATAAAATTGATTCCCGGGTACACATAAAAATCCATCGAAAAATAATAAACGCAACGAATACACTCCGCCTTACATTGACATCGTAATCGGACCACGGGTATCGTCGTTCCGCGCAACTTAAACTCGCGGCGATGCGCAATCAAATGCGGCTCATTATTATGCCGAAAAGAAACCGGCTTAGTTTAGGAGACACTTTACAATACAATAAATTGATTTTAGTACGACATCCTCTGATAGAGACCGATCATGAATCAACTTAAACGAAAGAACTAAATATCCAAGTTGATTGGCAATGAAACGGGCGGGGGGGAAAAAAAGGGACAACGAACGGAACGCGGTATTATATTATACGGTCCGGTGTCCATTACAAAGCCACCTAGAACGATACAGGAAGCCGTGGAATCTGAAAAATCTGTATTTTTGCAATACCATATTCAACCAGTGTGTTCAGACGCAATCAACTCGCTATACGATCTATCTAAGGATGGTATGCAAACAGTAAGAAACGAATGGGACCGGTCTGCCCGTGGTTCTTCACGTCCGCGTCTATTGATCTATAATTGATCCTCGGTAGGTGCTAGAGTAACGATCGATCTGTCGATCAGGATGACGTATAATGCAATGACCCGCGATAATAAATTTATTGCGGACGATGAAGGCTACAAATTGATTGTTATTACTCGGCCGCGGCACGTTCAATGAAGTTACAGTTTAAGTGACCGCGTATGATTTACAACGTAATGATTCCTAATTAACTGACATGCACCGTTAGCACGCTCGCATTTGCATTCCATTAACTGCGCGGGATGAATGATTGTAAGGAGCGTCGGAAAAGTAGCCGAGTCTAAATAAAAAAACTAGAAATACTGGCTTTGTATCGGTTCGTTTGATAAACATCGTTCAATCTGTTGCATGATCGGCTGATCGTTCGAAGGATGCAACGCCGCTTTTCCTGGAAACGATCCTCCTTCGAAGTATCGGCTCGATCATTCCCATATTGAGTATGTAGTGATCTTTGATTCGTGTTCAGGTTAATTTCTTCGCTTTTAGAAACACATAATATATAAATATCAAATACGTGATCAACTTGAAAGATTCAAATCGGTTTCATCGCGTTGTTTTAAATATCCTTTGATATTATTGATTTAAAACATGTTTAATTTAAGTTGCAATTAAAATAGGAATTCACAGTTGAAAATATTCCCACTGAATTATCTGTCTCTAACAATTCTAAAAATCACTAGAACAAAAGAACTTAACGTCACCACTTGATTTGATGCAGGGAAGCTATGAAGTTGAATATTTAGTACTTTAAATTAAACTTTGTATTGCTACGTGAAATATTCAAATAAAATAGCTTCGTTGCTTAATTTATCTGTGAATTATCGTTAGCTTAGTTTCGGACAATGTCGTTTACATCTCCTCGGATAATCTTGAATATTTCCAGTGAAAAACCTTCGAGTGCAAAGAGTTAACGTAAATACTATCTCAAAAATGTATACGAGTCGACAGGATAACTCTAATATCAAAAGTAAAAGGATTTCTGTCTTCTAAAATTTAAAATGAAAATTTCACCGAGCTCTTTCGTTGTTCAATGCTTCCGTAGTTCGTATAAGTAGCTGTTTTCTCTAAGATTAAGGGAAGCGAAACAAAGGGAGCGTTTAAACGGCTCATTTGCGGTCCGAGGAAAGTGTCGGACACGGCGCGAGCTAATCGGATGTAGATTCTGAAGTGGCCGACGCCCACGGATGCCCGGTTTTCCAACAATTAATGAGCTGTTACTGAAAAAAGCCAGGAATTGGCAGGACTCGGAGGATTTCGCGCCAAAGGCGCAGCTTCGGCAACGCTCGGAAATGTTGGCACCTACCCTGTAATTAGGACACCTTGGTGTGATTCTAATTAGGGGCCTCGGTTTGCCATAAATCTCTGGCTGTTATAGAGGTCATGTTTGAACGAACCTCGGGGAAGCGGGCTCTTAAATCATTTAGAAAATCAAACCTTTGTCGGTAATCAAGCGGCAGATCGGTAAACTCTTATCTTCGACTGTTCTACACCTTATCTTGAGCTGCTACCTCGTGCACCGATAAAACAGTATCTAATAAATTCTTACTTCATTTTGGCTTTCAGCAATTTAATGAAGCGCTCTTGCAGATTTTTGTATCTGAAATGCGAGGCGAAACGTACTTTTCGATGTTTGTTTTTGAAGAAATGAATTATTTGAAAGGGAAATTGAAATTGTAACTTGAACGATGATTTGTTCGATAATTACGTAAGTTACAGAATAGATTATATAGATTAGATAGAATGTTAGTGTGCACATTTTAATATTGCCGGCCGTTTTATTTTTACGAACGCGCGTCGCTTGCCTGCTCTTCGCTGAAATCTGAACACAATATTTATCCACCGTGCATAACATCGTTAATGGCTTATTTACCAGAAACTGTTTCGAACATGACCACGTAACAATTTGCGGACTCGCTCGCTTAGATACGTGTGTTCGCGACCGAAACGTTTGAATAGAATTAATCACACGAAGATGTAGTTAATCTCTTCTTTCATGTTTCCAGAGTATTTCAACATATGAAATATTCGTCGTCTTGTCACATCAAACAATTAATCATTTAGAAACTGCGGAATAATTATTGCGCGCGTAACTGTAAACTGTAGCTGCATTTCGTAATTTCTTCTCGTACGAGCAGATACGCGGTCAGATAATCTTCATGTGCGGCTGATAAAATTCTCCGTTAATGTGATTCCATTGAATTTCTATAAAAATCCGAAACAGTAATTACGATGGAAATATGGTATAACTTTCTTTCCTCTGTTATTTCTGCATGTTTTACGAACTACAAACGAAAAGTAACTAACTTCGTTCAAATTAAACTTATTGCAATGTAAACTTATTACTTTGTTCAAACAACGCACTTTAAATAACAACTCAACAACAACAAAAGTTATACATTTCTAAACTAAGTTCGAGTGAAAATCATATAAATTTCTGAACTACCATTTTTATGTAAAAACTGGTAGAAAGATAACAATAAAAATATAAAAGAGATATTGAAAACTTTACACATGGTGAATGAACTGTGATTCTAAAAATGTTAAAACCATATTGAAACAATTGAAATATTAAATTAAGTATACATATTATAAAAAAAATATACGTACTTAACCCTTTGCACTCGAGGGCTCCGCAGCAGAGTCAGCTAAAATTTGTCATTATAAACTAAAATTTTATCACTAAATATATTATAACATTCATATCTACAATCGATAAAAAACCAGTAAAATACATCTATGACTTCTCTCTTCATGCGCGTATCATTTATTTATATGTTAATATACTTCTATTAAAATTACTTCGAGTTGTTGGTAACGTCAGTAAGAAAAAGATTCGAGTGCAAAGGGTTAATTATCTTTTGTATTATAAATTCGTTATTGTCGGAATAAGTATGCAGTTATTGAAGAGGTGCCAGATGTTCGAATTCTCTTGTGACGACACAGCTACGATTGATTAATATAAATCGATGGCAAATATTTAAAAAACAACTACATACTTACTAAGCTTTACCAGAAATTTCGTTTCCAACGAGCGTATACGGGCACGCTAACTCTCCATGTTTACGCGTTGAGGACTCGATCACACGATCAAACGATCGCGCGATTGCGGCTTCCAGTTGCATAGCATCTTTAATTGTAAGTGATAACCGTGTGCAGTGTAGTTTGCATGAAGCTCCGCGGGTGCTGGAAAATCGTTAGTACACTATTCTAAACTCCGTAAGAGTCTCACGGTGAGTCTGAATGAGTGGCTGAATATCTTTACTCATAAAGTTTACGAGGTGTCACGGAAATGTCCACGCTGCCAAAGGGTGCGTCGTTAACTGCGTAAACAAATGCTATCAGCGGAGAGTCGAAAAGAGATTGTTACGTTCATTATACGAATAATAAAAGGAAAATCCATTTTTCAATGGACGCACGGAATCTTTTGAAATTAAAATTTGCCACTTTTCTCGAATACGTAACGCTGATTCTTCATTTTTAGAATGATTAATTGAAATTAAGATCTGTTTAAAATGGATTAGGATTTTAATATTTTTATTATTACATTTATAGGTAGTGTATTTAATGAAAACTAATAATTACCATTGCGAATGAAAAATTTGTTTCCATGGATTTCTTATTAATACATTCAACTATAGTTTCAGTAAAAAAATTTAATATTTCTCACTCTTTAGTTCTTTGTTTACAATATGAAGGTTTTTAAGTTTTCTAATAATTTTTATACTGATATTGAAGCTTAATGTCTATTGATAAATCAATGAAAACAAATTTTCATTCTGAATTTTAACTATTAGTTTCTCGCCCGAGAATTTGAGCTTATGAAACGAGGATTCTTCAAATGTTTCAAATTGTCGTTACTGATATTGAAGTCGAACGTGTATTAATAAATTTATAAAAAAGAATTTATCTTCTTGATATACATAGAACGTTGAAATTATTTCCGAGGAACGTGAATTTGAAAAGGCCAGTTTCAAAGTATCCTTCTCTTATTCACAAGCAAATTTATCTTGCCTGCGTTTTTCATCCAATTAGTACTGCAATGGTGATTTATTATATTCAACGGCAGTGTCTTGTTCGAATTGGAAACAGCTCCAGGGAAAGTCGTATATGAACGTTTGAACTTTGGTTTCACTTCTCCTCTACTACTTTTTTTACACATCACCGGAGAAGCAGCTGAACGAATAATAAATACGTCTTTTCGGTGATCATTTTGTTTCTTGGGTGGCCTACTTAAATTTTGTTTTATTCAAATGACGTCGATGTTTCTGTAATTGAAATTCAAGTTCTTAAAAAGTAAAGAACGCAATGATTAACAATTATATATAAGTATATAGTTCATGCTTGTAATACGAAATAATTGTAACCCACAAATGTATGGGTTCATAGTTAATCTATCAAGTAAAACAGTGAGTAATCACTTTCATTATAATAAATATAAAATACTTTCAGTACAAGGAATATAAAATAAACGACGTCTTGCATAAAATATTAATTTCTTATATAAGAAAAATTCTGCTACTGTGTTTAAAGTTACACTGTACGATAATATCCAAAGACCAATTAATTTCCAATTATTCGTTACTCTTTGATATCTCCTCATTTTGAATATTCCATTAATCTCGACGAGCTAACAAAAATTCTTCACGAACGATTTCACTGGGATTCGTTTACATTGATATTTAATACAGCCGTCGCAGAAATAAGTGTATAACGAAACGAGTCCATTTGCCGCTCTTCTTTCTACGGTTAAACAATCCACCAAAATTCCCAATTCGCTTGGACTCATTTGCAGTGTCTTCCGTTCCCGTAAAAAAATCGGTTCGTTTGAGGCCTACTGCGGCATTTAGCTGGCGGTGCAGTGTTTGCAACACGCTGTAGAATGTTCTACAACGAATCGTAACGTAATTACAAATTAGACACGATTAAACTCGCCGTTTCGAATGGAAACAGCGGAACTATCAAGATATCGTCTTGTGTCTGGCAATCTCGGAACTGAGGAGGATAGAAGGAAGAAGAGCGGACGGCAATAACGTTAATCGGGAAATCATATAGGGTGTTTCATTCAACAGCGTACGCTCGAATGTGTCGTACGTAGTCGAGGACATAAATAAATTATAAAGTTATTCCGAACACTATTAAAAAGGGGGATTTTTGGAGGATTTTTTAATCACGACAGAATAGAATTTCTTAAAATGAGTACAACACGTCACGTAAAGTCATTTAACACGTTCACGTAAATGACGTCTATAGACGTCCATTGCGTGTGCTTGTTGATGCAAACGACGTCTACAGCAGTCTTATATTTCTAGTATTATAAAACAGTTTAAAAAATGTATATCACTGTTGAATTGTTCAACAGATCACTGTTCTTTTAATAATTGTTGAAGTAACACTCCAGAAAATTCCTCCAACAAAAATAATTCGTAGCCAAGTGTTGAGGTGTTCATTAGAAATTTTTGTTCTTGTACCTTTCAATTTTGTGTTACATTAAAAGAGAATGTAAATGAAAATCATGTGCGAAAAGTTCTGTTTATAAAAATATACCTCTTTTATTTGTTCCTGAATTATTTTCGAAAGATATCGTTAGGTACCAAAACGTCTACCTTTTTCTAGGAAAATTTATTAAACAATACAATAATTTTAATCTGCGTGAAATCTTGATCGAACTCCTCAAGAACCAATTGACAAAAAAAAAGTGTTTTGGAAGCACTCGCCGATTTCAAAATAAGCGTCAAAGTGTTAACGAGATTAGAAATCAACGCGAATCACGAATCGCACTCTAGCTAATTTATAAGTTTTTAGTGTATTCTATTATTAATGAGAATTACATCATCTTGAAATCTGCTTAATCTGCTAAATCACTAATTACCGAGGTATCCAGTAATTTCTAGCTAATTTATGATCTTTCATTATATTCTATGACCTTGTACTATATATGGAAACATATAGCGTTTTATTTAAAAGAATTAAGTGATCTGGAAATCTGCTTAACAATATCACGAACGATAAACTTCGTCTTATAAAATATATCTTCACGCCTAATAATTTCTGTAGTGACCTTTTGCTCGTGTTTTAAACGATTTATGAAACTATCGAGCGTGTCCGGTCGAAAAATACACCCTGTAGAACGAAGTACGTTATCCTGGTCGTGGATAACGGATGACCAGGTTCGTCGGCAACATCGCCACCTAGGAAATGAGTACAGACTGTGACACTTGCACGTCATCTTGACTGTTCGTAGAAACTTCGCTTTCCAAGACCTTTTATTCGCGATACGCGTACTCGTACGTTTATGAAATAAAACGTAAAGAATGCAGAATACGATGAAAAATAATAGTAACAATAATAATAATAAAAGAATGCACTTGTTTTACCATGAAAAATAGAAATAGAGACAGCTTAGTTATATTTTTGAGTAATACAAATATTAGACATAGCTAATGTGAAAATTCAGAGAATATTTTAATTATCGCAATTGAAGAATTCTGTGACTTCACACGTTTTTCTGATAAATGTTTGTTTAAAGAGTGTACTTTAGTTCACAGAAGTATATTTTAGAATTGTTACTAATAACGATTTAGGTAAGTAATGTACATTAGACAAAGTGTTCAATTATTATTTAATCTTTTATCGTAGAAACGTAAATGTTAAAGTTTCTTGAATTGTAATCAATTTCTTGGATCCTGTGTTTTGGTGACTCTTTATTATTCTACATTAGTGAGTCAGTAATTAGATAATAGTTACGTTAAAGGTCAACAATTTCAAATATCTATATCTCCACGAGCCGATCCAAATTATAAGAAAATTGCGAAACTCTATGAGAGGTGTCACCGTTCCGTCGCAATTACCACTTTTACTAGAAATTGATTAATCTTCTTCGTTTCCTGTAACAAATAGGGAGATTTGTCAGCGTTCCATTAATGCGTCTAACCTTCCTCTATGCGTGATTGGATTGATATTCTGTGATGGGCAAATGATTGCCCGTGATGTTGATAAATGCTACAATCCTCGTGAAAGTTTCTCAACGCGGTAATTATTAACATATCTTATTTAACTCGGTTCCGAACTCGGTTATCCTTGCCGAATTTCGCAGGAAATTTGTATAAAATATTCGAAGAGTTCGGATGGTTAGAAAGTAAAGAATAGAAAGCAGTCGAAGGAAATAATTAAGTGGTCGATGTAAGAAGGCGTTAGAAAATAATCTTAAGTTGGAAGTTAGAAGACGTAAATGTTAAACTTGAAAAAGTGTCTATACCTAACATCAAAAAATCCAACATACTGCATTCGAAATATTAAAATTCTTTCTGAATCGTATGCAAAATTCCAAAGTTATTTTGACAAATTTCATTTAATACACATATTTTACCATTTACAATAAATTTACGATTTACAACTATATAATTCAATATTCACAATGTTTTCGTGTACAAGTTTCTTTTATCATATAATTATGACTATAATAATGCAATATATAACAGTGACAAATTAATTAAATACTTTACACGTGAAATAAGTTTAGAATAATATATTATTTTAACATTAAACCATATTTCCCACTTATTATGATTTCATATTATTCCCGATAATACAGGTCGCGTAACGAGGTAAAGTTAATTACAATGAAACTGAAACAGGAACAGTGAAGTTACTTATAAATACCGGTACGAAGTAATCATATAAATATGTCATTACAGTGCACATAATTGTACGTGTCAAACGATGAAATTGCGAGGAGGAATTTAATCTAGTAGGTGTGCTTTATAATGAGTAAAAAATTAGATTAATGTACAATTATTTCCAATTCCCTGAACGTCACGCTCGCGTAAGTCTGCAGAACGTATGCAAAAATGTGCGGCACATGCGCATAGCATAGGAAATACGTTGCGTCGATTCGAGGATAATCCCAAGTTCGTACAAGTAGCATAATTATAGGCAAGGTGTGCCCAGCGACGTGTGAAGATGGCAGACAGATTAATTAGGCTGATTGCTCTTATTCGGTAACTGCGAACGAATTCGTTCCGCTGCCGCTATTATCTCGAGTAACTGATAACACTATTTAACGCGTTCTATTATCGGTATTCATTAAACAATTCTTGTTGTTTCTCGTCAAAACTCGATTTCCGATATAATATTACACACACTTCAAGGTCAACACTCAGTATTTTCAAAAGCATCAGAAATTCATAATACTCTACTAAATATTATCTAAACCTGTCTACATCGTCACAATAAATACTACAGAATATTTCATTTACAATATTCAACATTAACATCCAACAATTACAATACTATTAACCCCTTGGCGTACTATTCACTTTCGTTACTAAGCTCGTGTAATATTTTACTATCGACAATTTGTAAGAAATACAACAAAATTTTCTATTCTACTTCAGGTGGAAATTTCATTTGAAGATAATACATTGATAGCAAAATAGTTGTTTGCTTTGATCCGTGGGTAACGAACAACATTGATTCTTTTTAAATTAGTTTAGAAATCTTCTAACTAGAATGCTTATAACGTCTCGCTGATGAAACAACTAATTACTTACTGCGAGCCGGGACGTCACGGTCGAGAGGAGGAGAGGAGACGGTGGCGTTTTGGCGGGAGATTTCGTAGATTAGTCCCGAGCGCAGCCGTTTCGAGGGTAACGGTCGAAGTAGTACATCAGGCTCATTGAAATTCCCGTGGATACTGGAATACGTCCATCGCCGGTGTCCTCTTCTTCGAGTTTCCACGGGTCGTTACCCATGAGCGCGCAACGGCCTCGTGATAGTTATAAATCAAAATACTCGAATTAAATCGCACGACGCTCGTCACGTTCCTCCACGGGCTTCCAAGCCGATGACCAGTTTTGCCTGTGACCAATGGGACGTTTTTATTTGTCCCCTTCAATGCCACTTTACCTATCACTGATTACACGGCTTTCCTTCTGTTATTCACTTTAACCTGTTAACCGTGGAATTCAATTTCAAAAATTTCCGATAATACAATGAAATCAGATAATCAAGTGTACACTCGTTGTACGCGACGCATCTATAATATATTCTAACGAAAAACTAATGCGAAACGAAGAATTATATGTTTATCCGAAGAAATAAATAATTTAGCATTGAAAGAAGCAGTATCATTTTGATTTTAACCTTTTGCGCTCCAGAAGTTTATCACCGGAAATACTCAATATTTTCTAATGAGATGCAGATGACATTTTCTAGATTGAATTAAGAAATCACACGTGCATTGAGGAAGAGAACTATTTTCTTTCAATATTTCGTACATTGTTGCTTTATACAAAGTTTAACTCTTTGCGCTCCAGAGGCTTCTCTGAGTCACCAAATGATTTGAGATATAATTTTAGGAGGTATGGATTCGAGGCGACGTTTTTAACGTGAAATTTCATTAGTTTGGTATTTTATGTCTCATTACTAATGTTATGTTTATTTTGATTTATGTTTTATGTTGCTTTAGATGAAATTTAATATTTGTTTAATAACGTGCGTATAATTTGTTTTCCTCGTGTTTCGATTAGACACAATTTGTCGCTAATATGGATTTCAAGAGATAACTGCGAAATATGGGTATAGTTTTCTTAAATCTCGTAGAAAGTAATAATAATTCAATAGAAATGAATATACTTATCTGCGCAGAGCTTTATTTAAATTTCAATGTACCCGAAATGTTTCCGGAAAAATGGCAATCCGCGTGAATATTCAGAGTATAGTTATCGCATACTGTATACAAATATCTTCGCATTATGATTTTCAAAGGTATGTAAATATGATAAATGTATACATCCAAAAGACACCGTTACATGTAATCGACACTCGTTTGCCTGTCTCCTTGTAATCACACCTGTCTTCTAATGGTCCGACACTTTTCTAGAATTATTGTGCAGCTTCGCTGATTTCACATTAATCTCCGTTTTATAATCAGTCTTGCGATCGTGTCTACCGTTAGCGAGTTTGAAAAATGCGTACATCTGTCTTCCCACTTAGTTTTTCTGTCGCTGCGCCATTCATTTTGATTTATTATTGAATAGGGTCGTCGCATTGAAACCAAGGCTTCACATTTTCGCCAATTTCGTTCGCTCGAAGTAAACGTTACGGGAAAACAGTATGAATAATCAATGAAACAGAAATTCAACGTCATTTTACTCGTGACGCTGTTACCAATGAAACTGCACTTCTGTGTTTCTCCGAAATATTTCAGTATAAGAGCCAGTGCAATGTAAATAATTAAAATCTAAATAATTATAACCTTAATTCTTCAAAATTTCAAGTTTAACCCTTATCACTCCACACAGTTTTGTGATATGTCAGCTCTTACCAATTTTTATAGTAGTCCTACTGAAAATTAACGATGTTACAACATTTAGACCTTTAATTCCCTTCTCAGTACAAACTTTCTATATTTGGAAGATCTAATAATCTTAAGGTAGTTTTCTTAAAATTCATTAAAATATTTAATATTAGAAGTGGTGCAATAGCCTACAGAGTTCAAAGGGTTAATTCGAGTTTTAATTGAAATATGTCTTATATTGAAAACTTAAAAGTTATATCTCAAGGTTCAGTAAATAATTCGAATTTTCGTACTTTTAGTTTCAATTGGAAGCTTGAATTCAACTTGCATTTTTTTATTTCATTTTTTAAATATTTAAGTACTGACGCAAATGCTGTGCGAATGAAAATCATTGAATGCTCTAAAATGAAAAGCAAAGAATTTTCGCGCGATATCCGAAAGTCTGGAAAGAAGAAGGACACTCGCATACAAAACATTCCCGTGAGTGGTAAAAAATGTAAATCACACGGTTTGCATCGATACTCTGATAGCGATAAACACGCGGAAGACGGGACAAGTGCAGAGAAAGAGCAGAGGTTAATACTTAACGATAATCGTACGGTCATCATCATCCCGTTACTAGCAAGACCGTCTAAGTCTAAACGAAGAACAACGAATACATAATTTTGTTAAGTCACGACACGACGCGACGTCTCGTGTGTGAACCTTTTATCGTCAGACGTAAGTACCAACTTACGTCGGAAATACTTAACAAAAGGATAACATCAAATGTTAAGGAAAAAGTAAATACCAAAACGTCTTTCAATGTGATCCAATGTGAAATCGTTGCTAATACCACACGAAATTCCACTGTTCTTTCTTTTCGGAGAGTTAAATTACGATTATTATATATCTAACAACAATTCTTAACGATAAATTCGTTGTTCTGTTCTAAACGAAAATATCCTTCTGCCATAGAAATACAAATTTCGAGTTATGTCAGTTTGGATTTATGTTGCTCGAGTTATTTTTCAGTTTTTCCTGGGCACAACTTAATAATGCAAATGTAATTTACTGCAATTTAACGGAAGACGAGATAATAATTACAAGAAGATAGTATAGCAATCGTTATGAAAAATCCCTTTCACATGTGGTACACGTTAATTTTTCCAAAAAAATATTTTTAAGGGACACATGGTCAAGAATAGCTATGTACGTTACAAAGCACCGAAAACATCAAGAAACGATATAAAAATACATAAAATTAAAAAAACTCGAATATAACTTAATATTTTATTCAAAAAATCAATACAGTTCATAAGCAAAATATGACCGAAATTTCCGTGGCACTAAAAAAACTATTTCCACCGTATAAAAATTTTAACAAAAACTCCCTTAGCAATCAGAGTCTCAAAATCCCCATCACTTTATCTCAAAAATCCACAATATCCCAAAACAAAAAATTTTCTGTTCATAATTCCCACTAGTCCAAGGGGTTAAAACAGCCCCTACACAAAAATTCGAATAAAAATTGTCATTGAAAGTCTTACAATGCCCACGAACCTCCACTGAACCTTACAAAGCTGAAAGTAGCCGAAAATATAAAAATACAAAACCTCTCGGTATACACCATAGTTCGAACCGTCCAGGAGGATTGTTCGCATGCAAGAAAAGGGAAAAAGGCCGAGTGGGGAGAGGCTTCGAAGATGTTCTCGGTCGCGTGCCGTTGTGCTCTGCTGGGCTCAACGATCTTCTCGCACATGACACACCGGAATAGGACATTACCACATTGTGTGTGGCATTACACGGCCGGCGGCTCGTCATCCCGATGCCCCTGACGGTCCGTCCGTGCCGCGGCAGTGGAACATAACCATAGCGTCCCGATAGCTGGTGTGCGCCACGATTGCCACGACTGCCGCGACTGCCACGCGATCGGCACGTGGCCAGCAATTGCACCGGCCTCTGCCCCCCTCGGTCACGCCTTGATGATTTGCCTCGGCTACTCTTCGTATTCGTACACAATATAATTTCTAGGTGGACGCTGCCACTGGAACGCCTGTTCACCCCTCCGACACCCCTTGCGGATAACTGGACTGAGAATAATTGTCCCTCTGTTACATCCTACCACACTAAACACCCTATACATCCCTAATAACTGTTATTATCATTGTTGTTATCACTATTACTATTGTTGCTACTATTGTCGTTGATGCCGCAACCATCGTGGCGTCACGGCACGCCGACCATCTGAAAACTGGTTCATCGTTGCCTTTATCTAAAGATGGTTTGTACCAAAATTCTCCTTTGATCTCTTGCGCTGAATTCGGAGACTCGAAGTTTGTTAATTGTGTTGCATAGAGTGATGTATTTTAACCCTTTGCAATCGGGAGGTGACTCTCGCCATTTGATTCCACGCGGTGAAACTAAATCTGAATATTTTATGTCGAACTTTGTGTAACGTCTTGATATGTGAAATATTGGAATAAAACAGCTTCGTTCCTCGATGTTCATCAACGAAACCTAATAACTCTAACATCAAAACATAACTATTATTCTCTACCCTTGAATTTTTCAAATGTTTCAAGAAATGTCTTCGCCTCGTGAAAAAATATTGAACATTTCTGGTGAACTTCCGAGTGCAAAGGGTTAAAAGAATCTAGTATTTCTATTTGTTGAATCATGTTGAAAATCTTCACCACGAGTCTGACTCGTTGTTGTAGGGCAAGGGGTTAATTTGGGTCACCGGTGACCCTGGTATTCAACGTGTTAACTATTAACCATCGAGAACGAATCGAGACCTTCACGTTTTTCCAACGCGGATTCACCGTCTCGTGACTCGATAAAGGACAAAACCTAAGCAAGCTCGGTTCGCTTTGCATCCAGACAAGATTCTACTCCCTTTTTCGAGAGTATTCCGTGTGTTGTGGCAACGTGACACTCTCCCTATTGTTATTCACGATTATTATGCACGTCAGACGCGAAAGGGGACGGACAATTGCGAGGGCAGTAGGAGACTATCGTCGGGCGTTTTGTTTTTAGTTTCGATTGGTCACTTGTGACCGTACTGATTTTCGATAGTATTCTTTTGTGTAACGTATAATACATGCGTATTTATTTATAATAGGTTAGCTTTCGTACTGGCGTTTGACTCCTTTCGTGCTCCACCCGTGTGGTGTCGCTGTGTCACGCGAACTGCCATGTGATCCTTTTCCTTTTTTCTTTTACCTTTACCTATCCCCTTTTTCTTCCTCTTTCTCTTTTTCTTGGTCACTCTCTTTCTTCTAGATCGAAAGAGTGCTGGCTACTCTCTCTGATTAATATTAGGTATTAACATTAGAATTTACTTGAGAGTTAAATTCATTACAAAATAAATAAATTACATTTCAACTGTGCAGAAAGATCCGTTGGATGTGCAATCTAAGAAAAATCAGAAGAAACTTAAATATCGATCAATCAGTGCTCCAATCTTTGTCTTCCCTCCTATTTCCAATAAGAGACATTTATCATTCAGCTTGTTTACCTTATTCCTGTTTCCACTGAGGTAAGCTTATCGTCTAATTTCTACCTTCGTTTTATAACCAGTCAATTAGTCTCGGTAGTAACTAAATTCACTTCTATCTATAATAGCTTCAAATATTGAGACTTCAATTCACGTATGATTCAATTATTACTAAATCAATTTCTCCAGTAACTTCCCAGATCTGTTGGCAATCAAGAAAGAAGATGACACACATCTCCGCAGTAACCGATCTCAATAAAATCTTAAGATATTCCAGGGATTGCGCGTTCCGAGCAACTTTTTCCCCTGAGAAAACGTCGCCGACGCTTAGTTACGAGCGAATTCGACCCGTTCGGTGGTTCCAGCACGAACGGAAAGTATCCGTATCCCTACGAGACAAAACATTTCTTGTAAACGAATTCGAATCGCTGAATTTCAGGTGGCGATAGCTCGGCCCGTGTTCGCAGCTCGTCGAAGATCGACAGATAGCGCAGCGGCGATCGCGGTGTACTTATGGTTCTACACGGTACTTCACTTAGACGAGCCGTTCCGGAAGACTGTCGGGTGGATCGGTTTTTACGACGGGTGGCGGTACCGGCGATGTCGCGTCGCTGTAGAATTACCTGACGATTCGGGAGTCCTCGTTGCGAGAAACTCGGCGTTACCTGTCGCCGCTGTAACTCACCGATACTGCCGATTCTCGTGGCAATCGTCGGATAAACGGGAACAAGGCTGAGAGAGGAGGGAAAAAACAGTCGCCGGGAATGAGAACGAGGGAGAGGAAAGATGGAAACGGAGCCCGTGTCGTAAATTCTCGTCGGCTGGCCCGCTAATGGACATTTCCTGTCGAACCTCGAGGAATCGTCGCGAGCGCAAGCCGCGAATATCCTCCCGGCGACATTGTGCGACGCGCCGGTTGACAAAGCGACGATAAAGACTTGCGTCGGATACTTCTCGGTGTACGGTACTCGGCTTCGGGTACATGCAATTTAACCCCGACGAGATAACGCGTTTGTTCGCCGCTCCCGCGAGTCGCCCCGGACTGCGGGCTGCAGTTGTCGGAGAGAAGGAATCGGTATTGCCTGTGCCTCATTGTCTTTGACACTACCTTTACGGGCATTTATTTTACATTCTATTCTATTATTCCTGAAAGAATTGATGCTCGTTTATTTAGATTGTGGAAACTGGAGATTTGTAAGTAATTGGGGTACATAGTGTGATCATCAATCAAAATCGGCGTAAATATTTACAAAGTAATATTTCTAGAATCCAATATGCGTCAATTTGACGCGTTCCGTAAACCTAGTGTTAAAACGTCGACGCTCGCTTTGAAATCAGTGATGGACGACGGAAGTTATTCTTTTGTTTAACCAGTTAACTGTGGAATTTAGTTGGAAACCTCGTTCTGCGCGCAATGAAATAAAAAAATGCGTGTACTTACCGAACGCAGGGTATATTTTAATGAAAGATCGCGGAACAAAGAATTACATGTTTATTTGAAAAAATAAAGAATTCATCGCTGAAAGAATTAGTATCATGTCAAGCTTTACGATGACGCGTATACTCGTCACAGTTAACTGGTTAACACGTTCGCGGACAGGAGAAATTTTAATGAGCTGCCAAAAGAGACAGTACCAAAATGCAGTGCTCCGAAGGTTAAAGTGCATAATCAGAAGATTAAAGCTATATAGAATTAAATGCATGATAATGTGACTTGTAATTCTAAATGTTCCAGCATTCATGTCATTTCGCATCGCGATGAAAATTAATGCTATAGCACTCACGTCAATGTTAATTAGTTGATTCTTGTAGAGTTTTATCAAGATTTCATACTCAGAATAATATTATATTTTTTATTTAATCTTCAATACTTTAATACTTTGATATTCATACTTTCAGAATAATATTATATTTTTTATTCGATTTTTAATACTTTAATACTCAGAATAATATTATCAAATTTTCTTATTTCAAATACTAAGGATAGGAACGGTCATTGCCGTCATTCGCACCTACATTCACGAGCATTAGCTACAAACGGCATTTAACACCTTGTACGCCTGCGTCGCGTAATTGCTGGATTTTTAATCTTATTGCTAGTTCTATATTAACGTAACATTTTTACAGTTATATATAAAACACAAATCCAAAGTAAAATTACAAAATCAAATTCCTTATTCTTTCTCATAAGTCACAAATTTCGATTTGGCCGATGTTTAAAAATATATCAATGCAATCAGCCGCCAGAACTGCAAGCAGTTGAATTCTTTGTCGTCTGCCCCCCACAATTCATTTTACAGCAGAAAAACCAGCAGAACACGACGTGCATACGATACCCACCATGTTTGCACCCTTCCCTGCTCTTTAAATCATCGATGCTTAGAAAACGTTTAGCAACGATAAGGTCACGCGCCGCGAAACAAGCGCGATCGGTGTACAATGACAGCACTCGGCGAGGCAATTAGAAAGTAATTAATCCTATGCACCTCGTTTATAGTAGCCGACCACCGAGCACGGTCACGCTCTGCTGGCCAGGATGTAACCGATGCAACAGATGACACTCGCTTCTCGATGGCACCACCCAACCTATCACTACGCGAGGGATACCGCACTCAATTCTCCGCCCCGTAGACTCGTGCCATGTGGCGATCCCCTCGAACCATCTTCCGACACGTCATCGGTACAGCTAATTTACGATCGCGCCTGAAACGGATATACTTTTTGACTTCAACTCCGACAACAGGATCGACGGATCGCTAACGGCACCAACGTCAATCCGACGTCCACGATTATCTCCGATTATTTCTAATTACTTTGGGAATCGACTTAATCTGCTTGATGGACTAGGGTCGTTTCGGACTGGGATTGGAGAGGTTTCAGAAATTACTGTTCGAAATGAGCGTTGCATGAGTGAATTACTATATTTTGCAAGTATTTCAATTACGAAGGCGATTTTCGAAAAGATTTTGTATTAGGAGATTCATTGAAGCTCGAGAAACATATTGTTTTAATTTGTAACCGTTTCTTGGGGTTTTTCTAGCTTAGAAAGCCCTTTTTATAGCTTCTGAATATGTACAGTCATTTCAGAAGCTGAAACATTAATTTTCTCAATTTTTCTCTTCTGGGCTTAACCACTTTGGCTTGTGGGACTCAATTGTGATTAGGTCGTCCGGTTTTTGTTTCCTGTTCTTCGGAACACATGTCAGTTCTGTAACTGTTATTTTTAACCCTTTGCACTCGGATGTTTCTTACTAGAAATATTTAATTTCTTTACGAGGCGAAGACGATGTTTGAGACTAATTCGATGAGAAATCACCAGTACATTGAGGAACAAAGCTGTTTTATTCCAATGTTTCACGTATCGAGGCATTATACAAAGTTTAACATTAAATATCACATTCTATAGTTTTACTGTGTCAAATCAAGCGGTGACTGAAAGTCACCTCTCGAGTGCAAAGGGTTAAATATAGAATCGAAATTCAGAACCTATAGAAAGTAATAGTTATAGAAGCGATATTATATTGATTGTATGTCGGTTCTAACTGTTATTTTTAATTGTAGAACCGAAATCAATATGGAATCGGTATAGAATCAATATAATATCGGTTCGAAAGAACCGGAACCAAAAACCGCTATGCCTATTTGCATAATCGCAGTTACAACTCTATTCCAGTTCTCTATAACTGTATCAAGAACCGGAACTGATATCATAACTGTTTTCAACCCCTGCCTAATAACAGTTGTGACTTTATTTCAGTTCCCCATAACTGTTCCAAAAACCGGAACCGACATCATAACTGTTTTCAACCCCTGTCTCCAATTATTCCGAAATCAACGAAAACTGTTTCACGAATTACCCGACGGTTCACTGTAATGCATTAATGGTAATATAATTCCCAAACGTTTCGTCGACTTCTCGAGCGAACGCGATGAAACTGATCTAAACCTAGAACTCTGTAGCTTTAACACTGAAACTACCGAGCACTTCAACTGATTTTTGAAAATGTCGCTATAGAAACTCCAAGAGTGCATCGGACTTTAATTGATTTACAATTCGTAGTGCTAAATGAATTTCTTTAATAATTTCTCAGAGAAACATTTGTTACCTTTCTAATAATTGCAGACATCAGGCATGGGTCATTTGACCCCTCTGGTAGTTTTAGTGTTAATCAGAAGTGTCTGAAGAAAAATGAAACGTTTCTCATGCAAAAATAGTAACAATGGAAACGAGATTCTTGATTCGCGTAGGTGCAGATTAAGTGAACTAGAATAAACAATGCTTCTCACGCAAATAATTCAGTGTTTCTTAATTTCCTTTATTATAATTCAGCATTTAAACTCGTAAATGTAATAAGTTAATCAATAATTTAAAACCGTGAATGTAATAACTTAATCAATAATATAAAACTATGAATGTATAGTTTCAAATTTTGTTGTATTTCTTACAAATTGTCGATAGTAAAATATTACACGAGCTTAGTAACGAAAGTAAATAGTACGCCAAGGGGTTGAAATATATAATCTTATTCCTGGTGCAATATTGGAGCCTACAGAGTTCAAAGGGTTAAACAATATCATATTCCATTTACACGAAAGAGAATAAAATCTAAGAAAAGTGAACGCAGAATGCTTCTATAATACTCTATAATTTCACTCGGATTTTTCGTGCGTTTGCAGGGCCATCGAAAGTCCCGTGGACAAAGAGAAAAAGGAGATAAATCAAAATGTCGGTTGTCACTTGTAACACATCGTTCGCCCGTCAATTTCGCTTGATGCGCCCGTAACACTTGGCGCGCGACGCTACGGGGCATCTTGCGTCGATGATGCCGGCAGGTCCGACTTCAAAGTATAGCTTACTTGAATGCACCTACGGTTTACAGTATCAGGGTGGCCGTCGTGGTCATCTGTTCGCCATATTTCTACAGTGCGAATTCAGTGACAATAAATAACCAATTACTGCTCGAAAGAATCGATGTCGAGGCAATAATTTATGCGAACAATGAGACATATGGTTCGACAGTTGAGTGTAATTCACCGATACCCAGAAATTCGAAATGTCCTGTAATATGGTATCACGAGTATACAGATCTTAAGTGATTTATTTGCATAAATACATAGCGGTTGATTATTATAGGAATTCTCGGGAATTAATCATATCATTATCACTGTAGGAGGATAATCGCGAAAATCGTTGTATTTAAAATATTTCACGTGTTGTGTCGCTTCCTAAAGTTCTGTGCAAATTAAATAATATGTGTATATATTGTAAATTGCAGTAAGATATTTAATACATATATTATTACACGTTTAATATAGAATTATGAGTCGTAATCGAAATTACTGAATTTCATGGAATGATGCGTGTGATAAGGCAGAAGAAAATCGCTATTATACGATTGTAACGATGAATTTTAGCAATAACAAATTTTGAACGCCACTGTAATGTAATTAGGGCAATAACTAGTTAAATAAAGGTGAACGAGTTAAACGATAAATATTTCTTATTGGAAACAGAGACGGAAAGGAAGAGTAACACTGAAAAACCGATGAATCGGATAACAGGAATCGAGTCAGTGTTAGAGGACACAGAAAAACGAGGAATTTGAAATACAAAGTGTTGGTGTATTTAGTGTCAACACATTGCGCACCGACCTCGCGTAATTGCGGGATTTTCAGTCTATCGTTTAATTGCTAGTTGTATTTATGTAACATTTTAGATATATATAACACAAATAAAGTAAAATTATGAAATCGAATTCCTCATTTTTCGTAAGATTTCACGCAGCAAAATGCACAAAATGAGAACAACGTAATGTCAAATTAAATTATTCCATTGAATCGTTATATTATTATCTATCGCATTAGATGGCATTATTTGTGATATAAAAATATTTGCAAATAACGATCGTTTAATCGACTGAATTATAATAATTCGATTTGCTCGGAATATTTCATTAGAAATACTTAACATTTTCTAACTGGACGAAAACGATGTTTCTTCAAATGAATTCAAAGAGAAATCACAAGTAAATTGAGAAACAAAGCTTTGTCATCCCAATATTCCACGCATCGATGCATTACACATAGTTCAATGTTAACACTAAAACTACCGAGCATTTGATACGATTGAAATATTATTGCTATGAATATTGTAACAATAGATTATTCTCGTTTCTTCAGACATTCACTATAGCATTCAAGTGAGACTATTTATTTTCAAAATCATTTCGAAGATACCAATAATTGCGAAACAGAAAAACTGGAACCAATCATTTTGATCTCTCTGGTAATTTCAGGGTAAATGATAAGAAACATTGAACCAGTTGTACCGAGCGAGCATTCTCGCGCCTGATAGTAGCCTAACCGGCAACTCGCGGAATCTCGAGCTGCAAATCACAGATGTCGCGGAATAGAAAGTATTCTCGCAAGTGCCCGATATTCAGACGATAACTATATAAGACAAAATTTGTAGCGATTCTAACGGGTGGGGTCCGAGGCGTTTGTGAAGTCGAAGATTGTGTGCGTTCGCTTCAGCCGTGGGGTAGCAGATGTAAGTTTAGTCTCTCTGCTTGTAGTAACGTTCAAGGGCTCGTCAGGAGCCCCCCCCGTTTCACCCCATTGATACAAAACAACATAACACGCTGCTTCGTCCGGTTGGTTGTGTGTGGGTTTGTGGTGCGATATAAACGAACGTTATCACTGTTATTATTATTCGACAACAAAGAGATAGCTTTATCTCATCATCACCTTGCCCTTTCTCCTTCATAAAACGCGCGAGCTCGAATGGCAGTGACCATTGGCTATGTACAGGAGTTTATATGCTGCGAGTTTGGTAGAAAAATGTAAAGATTTAACTAAGAAAACACAAAAAAAGGTTAAAATGAGATGATAATAATTTCATTTCTTCAAAAGTAACGAACGCGACGTTGACCTCATCTTTTGCAGTTTTCGACGGAAGCTTTTTCATTTTATGGTGGATGAATTACTGTGATTCGGTCAATTAACCCTTTATGGGTCGAATTTTTGTTCATTATTATAACAAAATCTATGCAGTACAAAATTAATAGATATAATAAATAGAAATAATTCTCTTGGCTTGTAGAAGAAAGATATAAACAATATGAATATTAAATATTATATACATATCTACAATTCATAAAACAACTAACACAATTTATCAACATACAAAAAATCACCAAACAAAAAAGACCAATCCCACGAATATTCCTATATACTCAGAAATTTTCAAACTAGCTCCCCAAAATGTCGGCCTCTGACGAGGAAGCGTTTCCTAATCAGTCCGTAATTCCCCCGGCGCCATGGGTGTTTTCGAAACGAATTTGGCGGCGTTGTTTTTCTAAAAGACTACGACTGTCTAATCCTCGAAACGAATTTCGACCTGGTTGCTCCTTTGAGGCGCTCGCAACTGACCTAGCCAACTCAACGAGCGTTTTAATCAGAGAAAGGGTTAACAAGTTTTGCGTTCGGACCGTAGAGCGGTGGCAAAATCTTTCGATACGGTGTCAGGTGGCTGGAATCGTAATCCCGCTAAGGGTGCTGGCTCTTGACACCATAAGGGCAGCGAGGTGTGTGGAGGTGTCACAAGATTTCCAGTGATCTGCTCGCCCTCGTGCCCTGGAACGAATCGTCCTTCCCTTCAGGACCTTGTCCTTCACCCTCCAGTTACGCCTCGTTATCCAACAATACCCAGCGGTAATGAGGATATAATTTTTCTCGAAGAATCGCCGGCTACGTGCAACTTCAATCCTGAAACTGGCTTTCCTTCGCGGCCTCTTAACACATTGGACGCCGGCTAAATTTCAGCTACTAAAAACGCTAACGTCGATGATTGTATTGATACATTTTTAAACATCGATCGAACCAAAATTTCTAACTTACGGAAGAGAATAAGGAATTCGATTTTGTAAATTTTACTTTGGATTTGTGTTATACGTGTCTAGAATGTTACGTGAACGTAGGATTAGCAATTAAACGATAGACTAAAAAAAGCTCATAATTATGTTTCATTTGATTAATGCTTCGTAACACCGGAAATACCGGATGGGTCAAATCCACTGACTTTGGAATGTTTATTTTGCAAGTATTTCAATTACGAAGGCGATTCTCCGAAAGATTTTTAAGTAAATTTGTGTTTGTACTGATGGAAAATTGAGAGACTCATTGATTCTAACGAAACATTGTTTTAATTTGTGCAAAAGAAATTGGAGATAAGTCACTCTGATTGATGGTGGATAATACAAAATTAGGAGATTCGTCGAATCTTAAGAAACATTGTTTTAATTTGTGCAAAAGAAATTGGAGATAAGGTAGTTTTAATGTTATATGTTTAATGTAAAAAACACTTTGGTTAAGTCGATTTCTTGATATTTTCTGATGTTTGTAAACTTCAATGGGACAAACAATATTCATTCTATTTAAAGTTTCTTATACAATAGGTTACAATTATATAAGAACCGTTTCTCTATTTTAAGAAGGAAAAAATAAAAAGGTTCGTCGAATTCCTAGGATGGTTTGGACTGATCGTGAGCTACACGCTCCATCATTGGGCGTGACCAGAAATGGTCAAGTTTTCGGAATCGTATCCGATATCCATTACCGGTCAAATTCGCGCCGCTTGTGATCTTTCACGGCCGATTCGGTGGACGGTTAGAAACAGTGATCTTCACGGACACACTTATTTCTCGGTGCGTTTCCCAGTTTTCGTTTTCCAGGTAATCGGTTGCAACAGTTCATTGTTTTCATATTTAGTTATTTAACACTAGATCTACCGAGCATTTAATACAAGCAAACAACTATTCTGCTGTTACCAATGTATTATCTTCAAATGAAATTTCCACCTGAAGTAGAATAGAAAATTTTGTTGTATTTCTTACAAATTGTCGATAGTAAAATATTACACGAGCTCAGTAACAAAAGTAAATAGTACGCCAAGGGGTTGAAATATCTAATCTTATTCCTGGTGTAATATTGGAGCCTACAGAGTTCAAAGGGTTAAAAGAAAACCGCGTTTCTAGGGATGATTTTGAAACTAAAAGTGTGTGGCAAGGGGTTAATACTGTCATTTCACGTGAAAGCTGGCTTTTAGTTAGAAAATGGAAGACACGAGCATCACGTGGAACGGTTAACGAGGTCTATTGTTAGGCGCGTGCCGCTGTCCGCCCAGATATCTCGAAACAAACATTTTCCCTGTGACCTTGCCAATTTGACGCGTGGAAAAGGGTTACCGATCGCTGTCACCCCTTTCTTTCGTTCGGTCATCACTCAACGCGCGCTTTCGGACTGAAATATTTGAAGTTTCGATACCATCAGGAACACCCATCCGAATAATGAGATTTTTAACTATTTTCGGAAATAGTCAACGCCCCTTTTGGAAAGATGAAAAGGGATTACAATAATTGCTAGCAAATTGTCTATTTACCTAATACATCTATTAAAAGAGCGATTCTAGTATTAACCCCTTGCCCTATGATTTCTTAACACTTCTGAAATTTTAACTTATAATTTTCCAAGGTTAGTTTTGTATTCCGAATTGACTTCTCGACTTTTTCAATAATGATTATATAATTAACTATAGAAAACGTCCCAGATTCCATTGAGGAAAAGTAGACTGAGAAAGTAATTTGCACTCGAAAGGTGACTCTCAGTCACCACTTGATTTGATACAGAAAAACTATGAAGTTGAATATTTAGTATTTTAAATTAAATTTTGTATTGCAATATGAAATATTTAAATAAAATAGCTTTGTTGCTTAATTTATCTGTGAAAGATTGTTAAATTAGTTTCAAACAATATCGTATTTAAGAGTAGTAACGCTAAATAGTTAATAATTCCTTATTTTCTTCGCTACAAAGGAATGACTACGAAAAAACGGTCAAGATTTTCATGTTTAACGTGTTAACTATGACAAACAATTATTTTCTCGTTAATAATTTATTAGAAAAAAAGTGTAAGTTAACAGTGAGTGAATTTCATAGTTACAGGGTATAGAAGATACTGCTTTCGTTATTGTAGTCAGTGGACAATGCTTTATTTACAATACTTTACAAAGTTACATTAGCATCAACGTTTCAGGATGTCACAATCGAATGAATTGCAAGTAAATACAGTATCCCGTAAATTCTTCTTTGGCCTCGTGTCTTACTGTATTAATGGACGGAATAAATTAACTACGTGTCAGCTTCGTGGCTTAATTCAAAGAAAATCCTGACTAGTTACACCTCCTTACATAGTAAGCATGAATTACAGTTAAGTACGACGTGTTATTTAAACATTTACAATAGTCTCGTGAAATACAGCGTTCCAGGTAAAAGAAAGCTTCGCTTGTTTTAAATGTTAATAATCGTTATAATAATAATGGCACTAAACTCTTTACATCGTCGCTACGTGGTTAGTTATTCTAAAAGAAATATCTAAACACGCTTTAAATATATCTTTGTAAACGGTATACATGTGTATGTATAGTAAATGAAAAATACTAAATTATTTAAAAATGGTTCTATTTACTCTAATTAAATCTAAAGTCCTCATTACCGAGCGTTCCGTTAATCTTTGGATCGTAAATCATTTTCGGTTGTTCCATTATGTACAGTTTACAGTTTTAAGTAACAACGACTACAAATTTACACGTAATTCTATGTTCATTTTAATTCACGCACACAGACACACAGACACGATACAAACATGCAGAAAATAAATAGAAAACAAGGTTTTTGCAGAATAAAGATAATAAGATCGTTTACAGTGCAGTATTGTGATTTGAATTTTTGAATTCGTTGCTTCGTCGCCTTTGTGATGTTTTACTATAAACATTGCTCTATTATCCTATTTTAAATAATACTACAACAAATTAGACTTCGTCGACTGTAAGTTACATTTATCGTTTTTGTAAATCTGGATATTTACTTGTCGCAGTATCCAAACATTTTAATAGCATTCGTTTCCAAACAATCGACTTTAAACAATATATTGCGCAAATAAATAATTATTACTAAACTGAGAATGATCATGTTAATTCATATTTTTATAATAGTAGGTATTCACTAACTTACAAAGCGAAATACAAAATTAATTCAGTACAAATTCGATTGCTTTTTAAACAGTCTTATCGCTACAGATATACTCGTACGCTTAATTCGCTAATTAACGCGGTTCACAGTTGGCGTAATGGTAATTAATAAATAAAGAAACTACTGTGCTAAGAAGTATCATCTGAGAATATTAATAACTACGTTCACTGCACTGTTTCGGCTTGTCTTGGACCGTAGAAATCTTTCGTACCATAAATTCAATACAGTATCCATAGAATTCTTCAATCAGCCCTAATTACATCGTTTCTTTTACACGTTATCGCTATTTAAACTACCTCTTACTTCTTAAAACTGCAACAATGGCATTAACATCGATCTATTAAGAGGTTAACATTCTTAAATCTATATCCTCTTCCTGTTTCCACTTCATTTAAAACAAAGAATCGAATTCTAGCTAATTCCTCCTCATATAATACACAATTTATAATCGAACTTCTCTGTTTTACAATTATTTCCTTAAACTGATAAAAATAATCATTAAATACTTCAGTCGTTTATATGATGCTACTGTATCAAGATGTTACGATAAATCCATTTATTTTTTTCTGATAAATTTCATTTCTATTCGATTTTACATTCAGAAGTGTTCCATTCAAAACGAAAAACGTATGATAAACAGTATATATCCACTATAAAAATACTATACCGACTAAATATCGATTTTACCTGTAAAATCTGACGGTTGAATTAATAAGAATCCCATCGACGTGTTTCGCTCCTACTTTCTCTCGTCGCCGTTATTGCCATTTTCCGTCGTGCCGCTGAAGGAGATCGCACAACGCTGCGATGTAAGTCTGCGCCATTTGCAACGTCTCGAATTTGCTCAGTTTGTGATCAGCCCCCAGACTGGGGACCACTTCTCTCAGTTTGTCGAAGGCGTCGTTCAACCCGTTCATGCGGCGTCTCTCCCGCGCGTTCGCCGCGAGACGTCGACGCTTCAACACGCTCGGCGACGGCGGTATGTCCCTTGATCGTCTCCTTCCGCGTCGCGGGCTATTGACTGGCGATAACTGTTTCTACGAGTAATTAGGAATCCGGTTTTATGTGACGTATCGGTACAATGATGGACAAGTTAGCTCGTTGCCCTTTGATTCCTTCTTAACACGTCGAATGCCGCACGATTTCACGTAGCGAAATGCACGGAATGAGAACAATGCGATGTCAAATTATCTCGTTGAATCGTTTCATTGTTATCGCGCGTTTTATCTTGTCGAATGTCATTAGATAGCATTTGTAATATATAAATATTTGCAAATAGTGATCGTTTCATTGACTGAATTATAATAATTCGATTATAATAATTTAATACCGCATTCAACGTGTTAAATATGATCGATCCAATAAAAATATTAAAAGAACTAAACATTCTTATAAATTCAATTCTTTGTTGAAAGACAATTTAATTTGTTCTAACTAACCTGAGCGGATGTAACGGGTTCCCAGCAGTTCCTCAGTGGCTCGGCGATCATTTGCATCGGCTCATTCTTCTCGAGCATCTGAAATTTTTGCTCCTGCGGTGGCGTTTCGTAGCAATAAGCCGCCGGAATGTATTCAACGGAGTTCTCTTCGTGTAGCATCGATCTCGGTGAAACCGTGTGACTTATCGCGTGCTGTGGTTCATACCTGTTGAAATTCAATGGGACCACATCAGCCTCCCCTTTCCCGAATTTCTATTTAATGTTCGAAATTACGAACGATTTTTCTGTGTCCTTTTGTATTATCATAAATCCGTAACACTCACGGTTACAATTATGGCCACGAATCGTATGAAACGCGAGAAAATATGTAGACACATTAACCCTTTGCACTCGATGATACTTTTTAATTATAAACATTCATTATTTTCTCATGAAATGTTGATAACATTGTTTGCTACTGACAGAGTTATGTTAGTTAGTGGTAACTATTTTATTTCTAATCATACCTAAATGTAAGTATGTTATTTCTAAACATAACTAAACATAACTATTCTATTTCTAAATATAACTAAGCATAACTATTTTATTACTAATCATAACTAAATGTATGTTATTTCTAAACATAACTGTTCTATTTTCAAATATAACTAAGCATAACCATTTTATTACTAATCATAACTAAATGTGAGTATGTTATTTCTAAACATAACTATTCTATTTCTAAATATATCTAAGCATAACTATTTTATTACTAAACATACCTAAATGTAAGTATGTTATTCCTAAACATAACTATTTTATTATTAATCATAACCAAATCTGAGTATTTTATTCCTAAACATAACTATTCTCATTCCAAATATAACTAAGCATAACTATTTTATTACCAAACATACCTAAACGTAACTATATTATACCCAAATATACCTATTCTCTTTCTAAATACAATTAACTACAACTATTCTATTCCCACGTTTCACATACCGATACCTCCTACTCCAATATTGAATTTCAAAGTCTATAATTTCCCGCGTCAAATCAAACACCGACTAACTGTCGCCTCCCGGGTGCAAAGGGTTAAACGTCAAACGAAGCGTGCAACGGAGAACCAGTTGGTTCGCCAAAATCCAGTCTTACCTTTGAGGGGTCATAGGCGTCAACATACCGAAGGAACTTCTGTCATACGAGTCCGGAGTTCTCGAGTACTTCGTGATTACTTCACTCGCGTAATTAACCGGCCCCGACTCTTTCCGCGGCGTGTGCTCACCTTTGTGCCCGTAATTCTCCCCGCAAGGGACTTTCACGGAATCATAACTCGGCGAGTTGTACGGCGAAGGATACAAAGATTCGTACGTTCTACTGCTCGAATAATTGGTCGTTATCACTGCGGTGGTCACCGGATAATCGTGCTGATTACCAATCAAAGCCATTATTCGTTCACTTCGTTCCTCTCCAAAGTTTATAATCACCTAAGATTATACTCCATCAAGCGAATTACATCCCCCGATCAACACCATCCCTCGAACAATTTCCACTCTCCCAATTTCACAGTATCTTATCAATCCACGATAACTCTATGAACTCTACTCCAAACCCCCAAACTTCTCGAAACAACACTTCTATCTACCAGTGACATCAACGCAAAGCTACAACCATCAGGAGCACATACAAAAATTCATATTCAACCTCGAAATCTCGGACTCCCGATTATCCGAATGAAATCAAACTTCCGAATTACCTTCGAGATTGCTCGCGACACTATCGATCATATCGAACAAGCACAATCGTCGAACTCCGGCGTCACATGTCTTAGTGTCTTAAGTCTGCGTTAGCTTAGCTACCGCGGATCGGCTACCCATGCAATTGCCTACCAAGGATCGGCGACATTTAAACGGAACGTGTCGCCGGCGAATAAACACGTCGGTCCCTGATAAAGCGTCTGTCCTCGTCCAACGGTCCCGTTCGGCTCTAGCAGAATCATCGGGAGATTATGTTAGCGACGCACCGGACACCAGGATCATGCGATCAGTTCGCGGCGACAACAGCGAGGAGCAACAAGTCACCGATCTTCGCGGTCTAAAGGCTGGAGTTTGAGTGTGGCGCGTGCCGTACGTCCTTCAGCACATCAACATATGGTTCCCACTTCGTTTTACGTCCATTCTATGGGTGCACCTGGTGGCCAGTGCTCCTTCTGTAGCTACCCTCTCCTCTTCTTCGGCCGATACCATTCTACCCTGACAGAAGCGTGCCGCCGCCGCCGCCGCCACCACCACTTCCACCAGCGCCGCGCTCGCCGTTTCCTTCTCTTTCCCGTCCGGCCTTACCCATCGCGTACACAGAAGCTGGACACTTCCTGAAGGGAAGGTGTACCTGTTGATTTAGATAACGGAGCCCGGGGAAGGAGTAGGGCCTGCCTACCTGTTGATTTAACCCTTTTAGTGCCGAAACGGGTGCCTACGCGAAGATAACGCTGCGGAACAAATTTTAACCTATTTTGTTTTTTATGGTAAACACTGGGATCACCTATAGGGATCATCTTATAGAGTTCCTTACCCTGAATACGAATCCAAAAGCCAAATTGCTGGGTCAGTTTTCGAGAAAACTGGGTTTCCGTAAAGTCGAATTTTTCGAACAATCAAGTGTTACGTGAAAACAAAGAACGATAGGCGGTTGAAATTTGTCGTAGAAAATAAAGGAGACTTGCTCGAACATGTAGCTGTACAAATTTTGAATTTTGCGTATCATTAAATGATTGTAAACGATGATCAAAGGTTAAAGAAGGTAGATGCGCGTACTTTGTATGCACTTCTGTTACATTTCTACGAAGAGTGGGTTGGCCAGCGCGAATTTGCTATGCGCCATTGGATTCTGTAGACATTCAACACGCAGAATTCGAAATTAAACCCAAAACAATTTTTTATATTCTTTTGCAATGAAATTAGATCATTTATAACGTTTCGTAAATTTATTTTGAGATAAAGCTTTCTCGCAGTGCGAAGAACAAGGCGCCATCGCACGATACATCGTCGTCTGGCACTAAAAGGGTTAAATTCCACCCAGAGAAGAAGTTCAGTGGGAGTTAGTTGATGTGAACTCGAATGATAAGGGCCGACGTAGATCTGCTTTTCAATGGAACTCTCATCATTTCTTTAGCCTTTTTATTCGACAGATGTTTGTGCTCTTTCATGATACGTTTTACTAAGTTAGTATTAATTAATATTAATGAATCTGTTTGAGCATACATTCATTTTAACAAGCATAGCTTAAGCATGTAACTGTATAAACACTCTTTTTAACAAGGAACAACCTGTATACTTCCAGATACAATGGACGTGCATCATACGCATGCGAGACTTCTCGTGTGGTGACTTCAATGACTGGTCAAGACACTCCTTGCATATACGCGGTATCCAATCCCTAACGTAAGTTTTCATTCTCGTTTCAATTGTTTTCTTAGCTTAGTCTATCTCATGAACATTCACTTTCCAGTCGAATATAACTTTACAATTGCAGAAAATTGTAGTCCAACTGTTATATTTCAATATATTACTGCAGTACGTTCGATAAACGTCTTTTTATGCATACATAAGTTCATTCTTGATTCACTTAACTCTTTGCATTCGAGAGGTGACTCTCACTTGATTTGATATTCTAAATGAAACTTCGTATTGCTGTGTGAAACATTCAAATAAAATAGCTTCGTTGCGTAATTTATCTGTGGATTATCTTAAATTAGTTTCGAACAATGTCGTCTATCTCGTCGGAAAATGCTGAATATTTCCAGTGAAAAACTTTCGAGTGCAAAGAGTTAAAAAGTAGACCTTAGATTTACCGTTGCGTTCAATCTGATTAATTTAACACTAGAACTACCGAGCATTTAATACGATTAATATGCAATTCCTATAAAAATAGTAACAATAGATTATTTTCAGTTTCTTTAGACATCCATAGTACTCTAGTGAAACTATTTATTTTCAAAATCATTTCGAATATTCAATGCTTCGGAGATATCAATAATTGCTAAACAAAAAAATCGAAACCAGCCATTTTGATTGGTACTTAGTTCTAGTGTTAATGTTTCGGCTTCGTTTCGCTTCGAAAACTGGATAATAGACGCGTATCTCGCACAGTCCTTCGCCATGCGAGAGCATCAGAATTTCCAAAGGATGTCCGAGCGCTGTCGAAATTTCCACGTCACGCTAAAAATTGAATTCCAATTACCAATTTTCCAGTCTTTGTCTCGTTTCGGCGGAACACGTCGGCTGACTTTCTATGTTTCGCCGGTTCGCGTCGGTGAAACGACAGATGCTATTATAATGGAAGCTACGGAATATAATAACTGTGTAATGCGTGTGTCTTATTTGACGGATAAAAGAACGGTAACGGAGGAAGTGGAAATAAAGAGGAAACAGTTTACTTGGACACGTGCATCTACGTCTCTAAATATATGTTTGTATTTGGGCATATTGTATCTTGAACGCTACGGAAACAATGCTCGTAAAGTGAATTATTATTAAATTGAATCAGTTAACGAGTAACATGTGCCTTTGCGAAGGCGTGTACAAGACTTTCCACTAATCCCGATTACTTCTCACAATTAACTGCTAAATAGCATTTCCAAAATTGAAAACTATCGAAGGAAACAGCACATTCAGCATGTATACACATGAATCTATAAAGAACTGTTTATTTACACCTATTACAACAAAGCGTGTGTTGTATAGTGTTATCAGAATTCCTATAAAAATTGTTGTTTCTGCAATCAATGAACCTGAATCAACTATTTGAACGAACGCCAACGCGAAGCGTGCAAAAGTATCGGGCGGAGGAAGGAGGAATTGACAGGACACAACGGTCATAGCTCGGAATGAATCGCCTTAAGACAATTAGAGATAGCCATCTTGCAGCGGGATCTAGGTCTGTTAAGAAGGGGCCTTCGGGCCGGCGCGTGCCCTGTGCCAACGAGCAACTGGGGCGCACGATGAAAGGAACTGCAAGGTGTTACCCCGCCGAATGCAGGAGATTGCAGGATAAAGAGTGCCGACCAAGGGGGAAAAAAACTGTCTCGGGAGCACTCAGACGTGAAGACACCGTCCCTCCGAGGATCAAAGTCCGTTACCCCAAAGAAGATAGTGAGTAATAAACTTACTAATCGACGACAGGAAGTGTCTGCATTAAATCAATTGATAAATTGCTTCGAGTAGTCGGGAAAGGGATGCATCCAGAATACACGTCATTTTGTAAGATTTCAGTAACAAAAGAAGTTCTCGACTCTGGAAATTTAGGAACTTGTAAAACTTTGTGTAAGTCCGTTGTCTTAGTGAAGGTAGCGAGTGATAAAGTTACTAATCGACAGGAAGTGTCTGCATTAAATCGGTTGATAATTGCTTCGAGTAGTCGGGAAATAGCAAAAGGGATGCACGTAATTTTGTTCTGAAGAGATATTGTTCGTTGTACTCAATTAGGGTAAGATTTCAGTAACAAAAGAAGTTATCGACTCCGGAAATCTAGAATCTTATGAAACTTCGTGTGAGTAGAGTAAGTTAATACATTGCAATTTTTGTTTCATACCGAATTTCACTTTGGGGTAAACCACCCTTGAAACAAATGCAATTTTTCTTTCCAGGAGAAAAAGGAGAAAAGGAGTTTAAACAAAATAAATTGTTCCTTCGCGTCTATAGAATTTTATCTTGCAGTCATTCTTACTTATGAAAATTCATAACAAAATGATATGCAGAATAAGAATCTAGTACGAATAAAGTTACTGTCTTTGTTCTTACAGTAGAGATAATAGCCGATTTTCTTCTATCATGTCCAATTGCAAATCTGATTGCAAATATTCCTGATTTTTGTTTCCGAGCAGTCTCGATGTTGAAAAATTTCCTTCGAAATCTAACATCGTACGAACAGAAGACAGAAAATTCGATGTTCCACGGTTTCCGAATCGCATCATACGCCTGTCGCACCATATGGTTCTTAGGGATCGATTCTTTTCCGGGAGAAATGGTAGGTACGTCGACGCAGAAAACAGCAATACCGATCTATCACACTCGGCACGTGTCTCACCCTCCGCACGAGCTTAATTGATTTCTGTTCGCATGCCCATTGAAGAAGTCATTCGAAAGTTGATAAAAACTTGTTAACGCTCGTCACAGTGGAGGATGTTACTCGTCGGGAACCAATTTCAATCGTCGAGGGGAGAAATGAATTTCAACGTCGTGTTCGCAGGATACGAAATATACTACCTGATGAATGGCTTTTGTCTCAATTTATACCCATCAAATTTATTTGTCAATTTCTGGTAGGATTCATTGGGTTACTTAGTAGAAATTAATTAGTCGATCAAGTAGGTGTGGTTTCCTATCCTTATTAGTAATGTCTGATCGAGGTTCATCGAAATTATATATTTCATATGGATGTCTTTAAGTGAATAATTTACTTTTTAGACAAGTTTCTTGTTTTAGGTGAAAATGAATTTTAATAGAATTCTGAGTTATTCGATGGAAAGAATTATTTGTAAGAAATATTGAAGGATTACTTTCATTTAAGATAATAAATTTAGTACTTTATTCTTTTTTAAATTTATTCTTTATTGAAAGAAAAAATTGTTAAGAGTGTAATTGTTGATAAATAAAAATACTAAAGTGTATTGGTAATTGCTTTGTTTTATTGTAAGTACATTACTGTTCATTTGGCATTAACTTCAATCCATGCACATTAATTCAGTCGCTCTTTTCGTACATGTTCCTTGGCATTAACGAGCATCCATGATCACTTTTTAATTAATAATTATTTAAAAGAGCATAGTACCATACAGTAGGAAAACGACGCCTTTAGAACCTTGAAAACGAGAGCATCCTGCATTTACTATTTCACTGTATAATTATTCATTCATTGTATAGTAGGTTCTATAAAATTGTAGATGTTTATACAAAAATTTAACTTTACGAATGATTTCACAAACTTAAGAATCAAAGGTATATTTTTTCAACAATTTGTTATCTCGTGCATGTATCAAACACACTTTCATATGTCACGAATATTCAAATTGCGCTGTTTAATTGGTACACTATTGTAATAATGATTATTATTACAATCTAATACTACAACAAACATATCTTACCGCAGTGAAGTTTTGTAAATCTAAGATGTAGAGTTTACCAGCTGTTAATCTCATTGGCTGCATGCTTTTTAGCAATATAATATGCAAAATTTTTCTGGCCTGAATAGACGATTGATACCATTTGTTCTCGAGTCTGGAAACATGTATATTTTAATTTTGATTCTAATTTAACTTAGATTAAATGTGTTTGTTCGTAGCGTCAAGTTGAAAACCCGAGAATGTACGGTTCGATAATTTAAATAATGAGACACCAACGTTCGGTTGACTCTCGAATAATCCACCGTTCAACGGTAGAATTATAATTAATGTCATAATTGAAATATGATAAATATGAGAATATGAAAATACGAAATACGATAGTTTATAATTTAAATTATAATTGAAATATGATAAACACGAAAAATATGCAACATAGGAATTTATAATTAAAATATGACGAACACGAAAAATATGTGACATAGGAATTTATAACTAAAAAAATATGACAAACACAAAAAATATGTGACATAAGAATTTATAATTATAATATGCTAAACAGGAAAAATATGCAACATAGGAATTTATAATTAAAATATGATAAACAGGAAAAATATGCAGTATAAGAATTTTTTAACTAAAATACGATAAACAGGAAAAATATGCAACATAGGAATTTATAAGTATAATATGACAAACACGAAGAATATGTGACATAAGAATTTATAACTATAATATGACAAGCACGAGAAATATGCGACATAAGAATTTATAACTAAAATTATAAATTGTCAAGAATACGAAGATAGAATCGAATGATATTCTTCCTTACTACACTTCTCAAGGAATTCTTACGTATTCACAAAGATGCTTCCAGTGCAGTCCGACAGCTGTTGTCCTGGCAGGCTGGATAGCAATAAGATACAGTACAAGCACATTGAAAACGGAATGAATCTTACAGCCATATTCGGATCGTCTAAATTCGCAATTGCCTAATTACCAAAGAAACAACAGAACACTGCGTTATCGTTGAAACAATAAACTCATTCAATCCTCTTAAAACCAGACCGACCTGAAACTGAGTGAAGCTCATTCCGATCATGTTGAATCCTATTTGAAGGAAAGAAGACATCGTATTCATTTCCTCGATCGTATTACCAAAGCTTCAATATTTCAATTTCGATTAGAACAATTCCCAAATGCAGTGGTACACATTTTAATTAAAATTATACATATAATCTCAATTCATTTTAATCGAATTTAAATTAAAATTCAACCGAAAGGAATTAATACTGACTGAAGTATATGTTTGTGCAATATTGCACAGCTCTTCACAGTTTGATAAGCTTTATCGTCGTGTTTGTCAGGATTCAACTCAATATCCATATTATCGCTTTCCACAATGTTTCTTAGTCGAGATCTGAAGAGTGTTAAAAACATTTGTCTAACTGCGGCTCTTGTCGGGATGAAGTCTGGCCAAGTGTGTTACAGGACATATAGTTTCCCGTGAATTGTGATATCGTTCGGAAAATTCATCTCTGAACAATCGAATGTTTACGTACAAGACATACCCCGAATAATACCATTACCCCAGAATTTCGCAAAGTCCGCACTCGTGACGAATGAAAAGCACTATCATCGAGTCGCAGGCGACAACCATTAAGATGAACGTTACGGTTCCGGTCATGGTGTGCAGTAGAAGAGGATAGTAATACTTCTCCACGTTCATGAAATAATCGTAGCGAAACATTAGCTCGCGTACGATGGTTCCATTGACGAGGCCGAATTTCTTAAATACGTTCACTATCGGTTGCACGAACATGTAGGGTCCCATTGTCCCAAATATGGACACTGTCGTCAACATATCAGAAAGTTAAGCGATAATTCTCATCGATTTTATTCGTGGACTTCTCTGCGCTAGTAATCAATCGTAAGTGTGTTCACGAATATCTACGTACCGTGAATACGAAGCAACTTTACCTGTGTACAGAAATGTAACCCTTTTACCGAGTGCGTAATGTTTACACATAATGTCATACTCTTCTTTCGACTTTGTATATAACTTCCAGTCCTCTTGCATCGTGTCTAAAAGTGTCTTTATCTGCGCTTACGATTCAAATGAATTTTCGCGTGATCTGTTGTTACCATTCACATCGAGAATAAAGGTGAACGTACCGACTGACGATTGAAAAAATTGAAATATTTCATAAAACACATATAGCTAATGAGGCCAGGAGAAAAATCTTCCACGAACGCGTTAAAGTCGTCGAAGATTAAAGATGCTATCATTCCCCAAGTCTAGAAAGTGTTCAATTCTATAAACAATCAGCCATTGTAACGCTATAAAAACAAACGATGAAGCCTTTAATGTCGCTTTGTTATTAATCATTACGTGCCGGGTGTCACATTTCGAAATAGTCTGGAATATCTAACGCGATAAGACTGTCGATGTGTGTTTTGCTTACAATACGGATCCAATCGTATTATAGGATTATAGAATTATTTATAGGATCTAATTAAAAAGACACGGGAGTGTGTGAACTATCATTTGTTTGGGAGTGAAAGAACTTTGAATGATGAGACCAAGTTTAACCCTTTCTAAGAGGGTTAGAAAACTAAGTCGCGAACGAATAATTTAATTAGCCAAACAGCAAGAGATCAGTAGCTTCCTTTCTTTCTATTAATTAAGCAGTTGTTATATAATTCAGCTTGATCCACTGAAGGTTTTGTATATCTCAAAGGGTTAATGTATTCAGCTCAGATGGATACCATTGTTTCAACGAAACCAATCACCGAAATATTCAAAATTTGCATAGGAACTCCAGTTTTTGTAAACGGCGATTGATGCAAATATAAATATCTAAAGATTTGAAAAATCAATATGAAAGAAAATGCAGAAAAATTAGAGTTACTGGGAAGTTTTCACTTCCAACGAGATAATCGCCCCATTCGTACAACCAAAATTTCATGTGATGGCTACTATACAACACACCAGATGTTTCACAGACACCACGACAAAGTCCGGACATTAACCCCATTGAACCCTTGTGAGCAGAAGTCGAAAGAAAATTGAAGAAACGTAAAATAACTCGGACACAAGCGTTAACGCTGGAACTACTGCGCCCGACAAAATGGCCGGTCTCAGTTTCCTTACTTCGCAATTATCGACGTCTTACAGATGTTACATATCCGAAATGACTTTGAAAATAAATAGTTTCATAAGAATACTATAATGAACGTATGAAAACCGAGAAATATCTATTATTACCATTTTTTTAAGGATTATGTATTAATTAAATTAAACGCTCGATAAACGTAGTGTTGAACAAAAGGATCGATTTTACGATTGAAAGATATAATTAGAGCCAAAGAATGTCAAACTTCTTCCTCGATTCATCCTCTTTAGTTTTAGTTATTCTTAAAATTAAGCATATATCTTTCGCAATTATTTTTGTTCGCCAGTCAATCAGTAATAGTCTAGAATCAATCTCATTTTCATACGTTCTAGCTTTGAAACGTAACAAATGAAAATGGTAGTGTTCCATTTGAATGGCACAGGACTGCATAGAAATAACATTTACAAGAAGAATTCTTCACAATTCGTAAAAAATCTACAATTTCCCAAGAAAGTGTTTCACCATTTTCCTGCTTACTGTTCTGACATACCGACACTGTAAAAAATGTCCTAGCATACTAGTGGACTCTACCTAAATCGAACGGTCAGCTACTGAACTATATAAGACGGCAACGTGGAAAGTGTATCGAGGGTGGTTAATTTCTTACCAGGGGCGCAAGTTGAAAAACACGTTGTCACATGTAAAGAGTGAGATATCTATGAAGATGTTCAAAGCCAGTAAAAAATTTGAACATTGTTTGACTCATTAAAGAAATAGAAGAACGAAGTACCATTAGGATGCGAATACAATTTTTCGAAAACGTAAACAATTATAGGCAAAGAATACCGTATTGAATAATAGGTTTATGTATGCATAAAAATACGTACGATCGTTATCCCTAAAATTGAGTTTTCATAGTTCTGTCACAAACATAGCTATAATTTCTTTGCAATCGTTTCGCGATTAAATCATTCATGGCGTTCAACGAGTCCACTGTTTCATAAAATCGCAGTACCTGAAACATCACTTGGAACCCAGCGATTGGTAAAAATACAGATCCAACTAAAATCTTCTCCAACGGTGTCTGGTACGGCCATTGTCCCACACAACACAACAAATATTTATTAAGTTTCAGATAGTAATATTGGGAACTTTCCATTTTCCCCGTTTGAACTTCTTCCCTCGTTCCTTCGCGTTTGAACACTGATCCCGGCGCTCCTCGCGCGAAATGTCTGCATCGATTACGTCCGACGTGATCGGGCATTCCGTTTGAGAGAGCTAATTGCATCACATTGATTTCAATTATTCGTACGGGATATTAGAAGGGACGGACGAAGTTCCGTCGAGCACGTAATTTCATTTCGAACATTGAATAATTATCAGTTTCTTACGAAATCCGATATCATAGGGTTCTCTATCAGTGATTACAGTTCTTCGTACATCTGCTGGTTATGCATATGAAATCAAAAGTGACGAACTCCAAATCAAAAGCTGGAGGTTTCTCGGATTCGTAAAAATTCTATAATGTCTGTGACAGTGAAATGAACGCTTACCTTTATTACCTTCTTTACCCTTTTTTAATAAACTGTCGTACAGTGGATGTGATTGCAGAATACCCGAGTATTACCTCTATCAATGTCAGCAGTCTTCGTTGATATCTGTGTCATATTCTTGAACTCTGCACTCGAAGCTGTTTCTCACTGACATTACCAGCAACTCGAAGCGATTTCAATGGAAAAAGCATATTAACGTATAAATAAAATCATAGATGTATCTTACTGTTTTCTATCGGTTGTAGATATAAATGTCATAATATATTTAATGACAAAATTTTAAATGGGCAAAGGGTTAATAAATCACTGTTTCGATCATTAAAGTACAGTTCAACTTTTGTTCCCTTCGCTGAAGTATTGAAACGTGGATGGGAAATTAACGCGTTAAGCGCCATTAAAATCTTGACCATTTTTCTGTTCATCCATTTTAGCAAAGAAAAGTAGCAAAATGTTACAATCTTTGCATTACACTATTGTCAACTTAGTTACTAAACATTTTGATTCGACATCGATTATCCTACATTATTGTTTTCAAGTAACTCAGAAGCGTCAGTCATCGATGATTAATATGGCATTTAACGTGTTAATTAGAGGAGAGGCTACCAATGTGGGATACTCATTTTATTTTTTAGCATAGGCAGTTTCAAAGAAACGTAATTACTCTAATCATTGTTAATTACTGCCTCGCTGCGTTGAATGGTCAGTTACAGAAGAATGAAATCGCGACTCGTTTAATTCGACTGCTCGGATCGGTTACAAATGAACGCGAGTGCGGTGAATTACACGAACTGTATACGTTCTTCATTGAAAATGTGTAACGTGTTTATTATCCATATATTCTGATAACATTTTGTTCGTTAAAACTAGTACACAGTATAACATGTTTATAATTCGCGAGTATAGCGGAAATGAGGGGCAAAGAATAATTTCTCATCGACAGACAATTCTGACGACGTTTGATCAAATGAAATACTAGGCTCGTTGAACGCTGCGCTCGACAGGTTTCTTATTTTACAATGGTCACGTTTAAATGAACAGTTAGGCAGTATCAGATAGAATAATGATAATTACAGTAGATGAAAGCAATAGCGACAATTAGAGTAAGTGCGGCCACGAGGTGTACGATCGATTGTATAAATAATAATGCGCAAAGTATTTATACAAGTGAAACAGAATAAAACTGTTCTTCGAAAGTCAATTACACTCGACTCCTGAAGGTATAGTATTTAACACGATTACTCTGCACGATAATTTATCTTATTTTATATACATGTTATATTTAAGACACTTTAGGATGCAACTTCGCAATTGCAGACCACCTTCGATTAATGGTACGCGTTTCGTTACTGGTTTCGTTCGGAAGCCTTAAATACGGAAACAACGAAATACAGTCGGAGAAGGCGCATTTCGTCGCTCGAGGATACTTGTTCTAATTAGAACTTGAATTTCATTTGCATTCGATAAAACCCTTGTGACATGAATATTCTATTTATGAATATTCTGCTCTAATTATAATATTCTACTCCAATAATCGTTTGTATTACAGTTATTTGTGTAACGTAAATTATTCGATAAATTTATATTATAAGAATTATATAAATATTCCTTCAAATGAAGTATTATATTTGTTGAAAATATCATCAATTATATTTTATACTTGTCGATATCATTTAGTAGGTCAGTGCAACTGAAATGCTAAGTTAATGAGACTTGATACTCTATTGAACATTATCCGCATTCTTCAAAATAACATCTCTGCAAATGTTAACGAAGACCTGAATTTTTCAGAATTTTAGAAAATTTGCCTCTTTATAAACGAGTTCCCTGTTAAACAATAATTTCCCTATTTCTCTAGATTCTCTGCCAAATTGTTAACACGTTAACTGCCACGAGAATTTCGAACGTTTTGTGTAACAATACATATCCTTTCATAACAGAGGCAAATGATATTAGAAATAATTATTAATGACTTGGTATCACAGTACACGTGTTACACTATCATCTACCTGTTTGTATTACTAAGTAGTTTTAATCGATATTACTTTTCTTATTGTAATTGTATTTAAGCAATTTTGTCAGTCAGTCAACGTGTTAAGTTAGCTTGAGTTTTATTTCAATTCAATGTATAGAACAGTTTATTACAAACAACCTTCCATAAAAACTGATCTATCACAGGAAGTGCATTTTCTTTTCTTCAAAATTACCCTATCATTTCAACGTTCAAAGATCTATAATAACTTCCCATATAAAACTTCGTTTCGCAGGTACATATAATTTTTATTTTTAGCCAAAAGTTGCCAGACATTCGGTTTACATGGTCGTCTCTGCGATGCAAAAAGATATACACAGAATGCTAAGAAAATAGCTCCAGCCGAGCAGAACTCGATTTCGCAATCTGAAGATTCGTCGACTGGCCTGTTGTGTTTTAAACAAATTTAAATTCCTCGAGCACTGCGACATTTGTATGTTTCGTAGTCTCCTCACGCTCGTTAACGGTCTGGTAGCTCCTAATCCCGCGCATATCAATCAGTAAAACCCACATTTCATATGCATTGACCTAATAATCATCATCTATGTACAGACATATCGGTGTTCATTAACAACAGCAGAAACGATCATTCTCGGGGCAACTGGCAGATGTATCTGTTCGTTCATTAGCTCCATCGTTGCGACCTTGAACGACTAAATCACTCTACTCCGACTTCGCACGTTTGTTTCTTGTTCCCTTTTCGTGTGTCTACTGATATCATCCCAATATTCAGGGTCTAATGAAATTAATGCATGAAGTTGAGTTCGGTCATCGTCGGTCAACCTAACCGATTTCTAGCTGCGATGAAATTGTTATCAAAATATTTTCCAAGCAGTTTTTTACGTGGTGACATTTGCACTGATAGTAGTGCGAGAATCTTTTCGATAAATGTTGGATCTAGTAAATAGATCCGGTACGTTGCGTGAGTACTTCCAAGAATAAAATCAGTACTTGTAAGTGTAATTAAATTCTAACGAGATATGTTCGAATCTTAAGTACTTCAGAAAACAATAGAAGTTCTCGTGTGTAAACTACAGATGTTTGTATTGGGTGCAGTTATCGATGAGCTTAGCTTCGATTTCGATGATTCTCAAATATATTATTAGAGATATGATTTTTAACTTTTTCTTTTGTATGTTGTCAACGGAAGGCTTTAGTTTCCCAGATAATCGCGATAAACTTTCTACTGCTACACTGAATATATGTAAATTATATATAATATAATTAGAATATTTATGTAGAATTAACTATTCGCCTATGGTAGTACGTCGGCTAAAACTTATAAATGCACTGAGGCAAGGGAAGACGCCCCTCGGCTAGGCCCCGCCTCTTTCCAGCTTAGTCCCGCCTCCTCTCAGCCCAGCATCGGCCTCGCCAGATCGACCACGCCCCTCAACGTTTAGCACCGCCTCTTTCCAGTTTAGCTCCACCTCCTCCCAGCCCAGCATCAGTCCTATCGAATTGGTCGCGACCTTCTCTCATGTAGCTCCGCCCCTCTCACAGTTAGCTCCGCCCACGTTTGTCCTGGTCCGCCCTCTCTCGGTTAACACCACTCGCCCAGCTAGGAGCCGTTCCCTCCCACCGTTAGGCTCCGCCTCCCCTCGGCTGGGCGCGGCTCTCTCACCCTCCCTCTTCTTTGTCACGAACTTTCATCGAAGTTTGAGGGCTGATGGATGCAAGCCAGTTAAATGCGGTTGTACTTGTTTCTCTCTCACCGGCGCGCACACGAATACAGAATTCAGTGTAGTAGTAGCAAAGTTTTTCGCAATTATCTTCGAAACTAAAGCATTCCGTTGACAACATGCAAGGGACAAAGTTGTTCAACATCGTGTCCCCAACAATACATATGAAAATCATCGCAGCTAAACATATCGACAACTCGACCTTTTATTGTAGTACGGATTTCTTGTGTATCAGTAAGCAGAATTTATTATTAACCTACTTATCATAACCTATTAATATTAACCTACTTCGAAGTAGGTACTTACACAATTACATTTAAGATACAATTCAAGTAGATTATCCAATTTCGTGTTTCACTGTTCTCAGTTCTATTGCGTAAAATCTGTAGTTCAATTGTGAGAATGTTCGGAACCTAACGCATCGTGTTTAAACATTTCCTAAGTACTCGATTCCTTTTCTTCCTCGACTATTCCCTCGCCCGTACGAAAGAGCCGGTGAAAGTCTGTAAGTTACATTATACGTGCAAGCGAAATCTCGACGAGATCGAAATTTTCTGATAAAAGTTGTGTGAATATTGTTGTCCACTTAAGATACTACGATATTATGCATTTTTATTCGAATTGTTCAGTACATTACAGAGTATAAACGGCAATTATTTACATTAGCGATTCTTCGCCGATTTGAATCACCTTGAAATGTGTCCTCCGGGATTCGATCCTGAGCAACCTTCGTATATCCGCGTTGCGACCTTTCAACTTTAGTTTCCAAATTATTCGCAAAGAAGTTCCGCCTCCTCGTTGACGTAAACGATCTTGAAATATATTTCCAAGTACGTCACTCTTCTCAAGGACGAAGACCAACGTCAAGGACAAATCCTAAAGAGACGCGGAAGATCGAACACCCGAAAGTCGTTCAGAACGACGATCTCGACGACGCATTCCAAGGTCATCGTAATCGGTGAAAAGCGACCAACACATATAATAACCAGCATGAGTATTACAATATACAAATATTCATTAAATAAAATTATTCCGTCGTGGACTACAACATTTCTTGAATTTTTCTCGCTGCACGAATACTTCTACCCGCAACTGCACGTGTTCGTTACGAATTTCAAGAGGCGCCGACCCGTCCAAGCTACCCGACAAGTCGACAGAAACGATTAATTCAACCATCAAGTTTAAACAATCGATTTTCGCAAGTGGAATTCAACCTAGCCAAAGCGATTGTTCATTTACATGAGTGCTAATCGAGTCTAATGAAACGAATATTGATGTAATGTATTCAGTTAATTGATATTCATCGGTGCCCGCGTGCGGAACGTGTTTCATCGATAATTTCGGCGGCGGTTAGAGACAACCGGCCGCGTTCAATCGATCAATTGGAAAGAGGGTATCCCATTTTGCAAAGAGGACACGAGTTCGACTAAATTCGACAGAAGCTTCGTCAATGAATCGGACTCGTCGAGACGGCAGAATCGTGCGGTGAACTTCGAGTTGCCTATTAGACGACGATGCAGCCGTTGTTTTGATGACGCGTCTTGCCGCTCTTCGACATGCTGAAGCCGGGGCAACATTGGTCCTGCTGCGTTAGCGACTGCGAATTGTTCACGTTGCCGTGGAACTTCGAATAATTCTCTTTGCTCTTCTTGCAGGACGCGTTCTTCTCTCGCTTCGACACGTCCGCCTGAACCCTCTCCTCGCGGAATTCCTCCGAGGATGAACTCGAGCTCGCGTTCACGTTCACTTCCGTCTTCGTGTGCACCAGGACCGACTGGTTCTCGACTCGAGGCGACAGGCTGTCTCTGTGTTGTCTGAAATGCTCCTCCGTATCGTTCAAAAGAGAGTTCAGCATGTCCATGTTCCTGGTGATCACGGCACCCATGGAATTTGACCTGCAATCTGCGAACGTAATAATTATTCTAATTAGTGTATACGTAGACTTTGTGGTAACCAAAGTTTTACTTGTGTATAAGTGCTTTCACTCTGGGAAAGAGAAAGTCTGTTTTAGTATGAAGCACGTATGAGAAACTTAATTAACGATAGGACTAGCATTTAATACGATTTATGAGAACCCTATAAAAATTGTGACGATAGATTATTTTCAGTTTCTTCGAATACTCATTTTATTCAAGTGAAAATGTTTATTTTCGAAATCAATGTTTTTAAGGTGTCAATAATTGCGAAACAAGGAAACCGAAACCAGTCATTTTGACTGGCACGGTAGTTCTAGTGTTAATTAACGCTAGAACTACCAAATAATTAAACTGACTTCCAAGTTTCTTTGTAAAACTTGTAACTGTGTATTTATTAAGGTTTCAATTGGTTTATATTTCAGTGTAGGTATTAGTAAATTAGCTTCTTTAACGATTTCTCAGAGAAACATCTGTACCTTCTCATTAATAAAAAGGAATCAGAAATGTGTTATTCTCACAATTCTAGTATTAAAAATGTGTCATTCAAGTTTACCGAATGTTAGAGGCTCGACAAGAGTTCGTCCTGTAAATCCGAAATTCAGATTTCAATATTCCGAAAGACTGATATCATTTGTAAATTAATATGAAACTGATAATGCAAGTGAAGAGCAGAATGTGAATTTTAGAAATGTTAGAAAATAAAGGAATTATAACATCAGATTTGATTTCTCAGTAAACTTGTTGTAACAATTGTAATTGTAATTATGTCAACTGTTTGCGCAAGATAATTCAACTGGCCATCATTTCTACAGTAATTGTCATCGTTCCACGACTGATAAGCAATTTCGTTACCTTTCGTATCAGCGTTCTTCGTCGGCGAATTAGCAACCGATCTCCGAGCGACATCTTGAAATGTGATCGGCGAATAGATTCTCCTTTCTTCGGGAAGGAACGACGAGTCCGCAAGTATCGGCGAAGCTATCTTAGAACCTCTTCTAGACGCAGTTTCTAAACAGTTTTGAGTATCGAACATAGTAGTGGCCGTGAATCCAGCGGATGTTCCCGCGGAGAGTCTCTTCTCAATGGTTCGCGTGTGCCATTGCGGTGGTTCTTGAATTGTGATGCCCTTCGTCGTCGACGACCTGTGCTCTCTCTTTTCAAGCCAATAGGTTTTCATTGTACCTACAACATATTAATGGTTTTGTGAAAATTTAGCTGCCGAATTTTTCTAAATATTCGGAACCATGATTACGAAAGTGGTAGTAGCGGTGGTAACTCCTTGTAAATGATAAAGATTTGTCAAAGTATTCGAAACCATTGAACCATAAAACTACTAATAAGGGATAAAGATTTGTCAAAGTATTTGAAACCACTAAACCATAAAACTATTAATAAGCGATAAAGATTTGTCAAAGTATTCGAAGCCATTGAACTGCGAAACTACTAGTAAAGGATAAAGATTTGTCACAGTATTCGCAACCATGAATCCACAAAACTGCCAATAAAAAATGAAGATTTTCCAAAGCATTTTCTCTCTGTCAGCAGAGGTAGCTAACTTCCACAACTAAGCACCTATCTACCTATCAATCTTTATTCTAAGTTACAATTCAGTTTCTAAGTCAATTAAAATTCAATAGCAATCCAGCCTCGGCGGTTCAAAATAGTTACTTAAACGCAACTAACACGGAAATCCAGCAAAGAAAAAAGTATTATCATCTCTTATACCTTTCCCCTTCACTTCTATCTCCCCTCGTTCCTTAACTTTGTACGATGGCGACAGTAGTTCTCGCGTAGACTGCGATATATGAATTTGCATCGCTTGACTCGTCGCCTCCATGCGCGATGCTGTATTCACTGAATCCCCGAACAGGCAGTATCGAGGCATTTTCAAGCCGACAATTCCGGCCACAACGGCGCCACTATGAATTCCAACCCTTATTTGAAGATGAAGACCTGAGGAAAACATTAATAGACAATATAAAATATAAAGCAGACATCAATGCAAGCTTCAGTGTACCATTAACACGTTAAGCGCCATGTCTGTCACCGATGACTGACGCTTCTGAGTTGCTGAGTTAAAATCAACTGAGTTAAAATGTTTAATGAGTAACTAAATTGATAATAGTGTAATGGAAAGATCGCAACGCCAAATAATTAATAATTGCAAACATCAGTGCAAGATCCAGTGTACCATTAACACGTTAATCGCTATGTCTATCACCGATGACTGACGCTTCTGAGTTACTGAGTTAAAATCAACTGAGTTAAAATGTTTATTGAGTAACTAAGTTGATAATAGTGTAATGGAAAGATCGCAACGCCAAATAATTCATAATTATCTTTTCTTTGCTACAAAAGAATAATTCTAGAAAAAGGGCCAAGATTCTCGTTGTGCTTAACGTGTTAAAAACAATTGAAAATATAGATATTTGACAATATAAACGAGATCCAGCCATCTCACTCCGAATTATCCTAACAACACTAGTCAGTAGCAAAGGGTTAACGTCGTATTATTAAATAGATAAGTTACAAACAATATTTTGTTACAGACCTACCTGTAGAACGATCTTTTAAGTCCGTTATCGCTTCGACCATGTCCAATGCCATGTCGCAAACGCGATGTGCATGGTCGTTTTCCTTCACAGGCGCACCGGACACTACCATATACGCATCGCCGATTGTTTCAACCTGGAGGAAAAGACTTTCAAATTCACACTAAACAGAAGTATCAGATATTTAAGAGTTCGTATTTAAAAAACAATCGAGATATATTCCAAATCATTGACGATACATTAGCGCCGAAATATATTTCACACTGAACGTACCGTGCTCGGTTAAATGTTCGGTTTTCAAATTCTACATTTTTTTCTTTGTGTTCGTTTGCAACTTTCGTAATTAGTTATTTGACTTATTACGGTGAAAATATGTATTTGTATATAATTCTCGGTACATTCAGTGTGAATCATTTATAGTACTCGCAATTTAAAGAGGAAAATAGAATAAAAGTTATTATCAGTCATTTACTAATTTTAATTAATTGTAAATCAATGTCGAGCTGTGCGCTATGATTCAAGAATTATAAATTAAATTCGAAGTAAGTGAACATTCGGCTGAGATATTCTAATAAATAAGATTCGTTCAAATACTTGGTTCGATCATAAAAAATTCCATGAACCCCAAGCTATTCTTCTCGATAAATCGCGAGCGATACAAATGATTCGTAATTTCTAAACGATAATGCAATTACGAAAGAAAAGATAAAGTAAAACGCTACGTTATGGAATAGAAAGCAAGTTTATGGTATGAGGACAAATAAATGCTAACTCTTACTACCTACGAATACCTTATACACCCGGTTCCTTTCTGTTAACGTGTCAAACAGAGAGTACATTGCGTTTAGCATAGACACGACTTCCATCGGTGTGATTCTGCTGCAGATTTCGGTAAAGGTAACGACGTCGGAAAACAAAATCGAGACGCTGTCGAACATCTGAAACAATCGTGAATGAACACCTTCTTTACTTGATTATTAGAACCTTTTCATTCTTCTCAAACGACCATTTTTCTTCAACACTTTCCCTATCACTTTCCCTATCAAACGATTCGACAGTGACAAAGGACTTTAGGTCTAAGTGACGTTAATTCAGCTTAAATAATACATAAATAATCCTTTTGAACTGTAATATCAGAAACACCGTGAAAAATCTATATATACGGAATTATTTAATTTAATAAACATTCAAGCAAAACTACACATTACAAGTTCACTCTCATTACGTACAATTAGTTCACAATGTTATCATAGTTTAATATTCCCTGGTTTACATTATTATATAGATTATTCCCTCATCTATATTATTATATAGATCATTACTATAATCTATATCAAAATATTAAAATATTCAATTAATATTAAAATATTCTTATTATATATAAACATATTCTCTTCAATTATCGTTATATACAGGGCGTCTAATTTCAATGGTCCAAAACAAAGATGTCGAGAAATACAAAACATACGCAATATTTCGTATAAAAATGATACGCGAAGAACTGTAGGATTCGAAGATGTACAGATAAATTCTGTTTCTCACCTCGCACGTGTCTATCGGACTTTCTCCATTTCTCAATCGGTCCGCCACTTGTTTCGGTATCATTTGATAAAGTAACTCGTCCGTTCGTTTCATTTCTTTGTCCAGCTTTCTCATGGATTCCTCCAGTTTCTTACTCTTCAGCTGCTCCTGATCTAACGCTAGTTTGAGCTCCACCGATTGTTGCGTACCAGCGAGCATCAGGTCCCTGTAACAAACAATAACTGCGATGACAATCGGTGTCAGATGATTTCATTGAAATCATACGGCGTCCTTCAGGACTTTACAACATCGGAAATTTATATCACATTTATCGTATTTTTCAAGTATTAAGCGATACCGTCGTATCATTGGTATTCGAAATTTAATGAAAATAGACACTCATTGAAGACATGTGTACCTCTTTATTTCGGTGAAAGTAAGTTGTACGCGAACTGTTTCGCGAATAATATTACTAGAATTATGAGTACAACCTGGATTGAAAAATAATATTTTTAAAATCAATGTTAACCAATATTTCCAGTGTTCTATACACGTTTAAATAAAATCATCAACCTATTCTTCAGCGAACTTACTGTTCACCGTTAATTTGACCAGTGAACCGATTTATCGAGAAAACGTGGAAAATGCAATACTCGTTTCTCCTTAAAAAGATCAGTGCAATCCGTCTCTATTATAATAAATAGTATACAGGCAACTAGAAAATACACTGTACCTGCTAAAGTCATGCATGGAAAGATCATTTATATAAAGGCCAGTCGCTATTAAGGCGTTTAAGTCCGGCATTACGGGAGTTCCAAGGTACATCATCATCTTCCAATTATCCATGTATATCATTTGGCCTAAGGGATCATAGTCGACATTATTCGCAAGTATTGATTTATTATTACTCAAAATATGTACTATTCTAGTGGTAAATGTAACGTCCGTTTTAAAATGAAATATACAAAGTGTTTTGCAGCATGTGAGACGTATGTGGAGAGACAATTGTGCGACCTAAATTGCTCTATTTAAAGACTACCGCGTCGCGTCTATCCGATAGAGCTTTTTCCAGTCACGACTTTTCAATTAAGATCTTGAATCGGGAATTTTCAATTGAGAAGATTTTTTATCGTGAATCTTCGATTTAGCAGTTTTAATCACGAATTTTCAGTTAAGAAGTTTCTCAGTTAAGAAATTTTCCAATTAAAAAGTTTCTCAGTTAAGAAGTTTTCCAATTAAAAAGTATTTCAGTTAAGAACTTTCCCAATTAAAAAGTTCCCCAGTTAAGAAGTTTTCCAATTAAAAAATTGTTCAATTAAGAACTCTTTCGATTACCCTGTCCTACTATAACCTACAACAGGTTATTAACCTATAACATTTTCAAAATCTAAATAATCGAATATCAACTTTTCTAACAAACCTAGTGTTAATTACGGAATAACCGGTGACATTAAATAGCTTCTGCGTAAAATTGCCGGTCAACAATGCGTTAAGTATTTACTTAAACAGATACACACCTATAAGCATAAAGTCAATTTTCAGAGACGATTCTCTCTCAAAAAAACACAGTCGTTTATTATCAAAATGTCACTGTATATATCGTATATTCAATAATAGACAGGAAACATTTAATTTATACTAAAAATAAATAAGTGACATTAAGATTTGTCGAATTCGGTGGAAAACTTGCGTCGAGAGAAAAGTTTATAGGAAAAGGGGTTGAACAGCTGTCAAAAATGGACGAACTGCAAGCCACAGCAGTGCAACGTAATTCAATATAGCGCGGGGCACATGAACGTTGAAACGACACAGACGTCATATATGAAAACGCTAGAATGTCGCACACGTCCGTATATTCAGCACTTCCTCTGCCAACTGACGCAAAAGGACCAATGCCCGTGTATTGTGTCCACCTACGTCCGTACGAAATGACGTTCATCAACGACCGTGGGTCCGCAAGTGCAGTTTGATTTAACACTGGGTTCACGAAATCAGTTTCAAACGTACAGCGGTTTATCAACGTTATTTGATAAATATTCGTATGAATTTTTATCGATGCAACTGCACGAATATGTATCTTAATTGTTTGAATGAACATCGACCTTTCTAGGGACAGTAAAATAAATAGAATAAATAAACCTAGCGTTAAACTACAGCGAAATATCTGTTCTGCAGCATTTTTATAGAATTACGAACGATACAAAGCTTAAAAATAGTTAAGTTTCTTCATAAATCAATGAGTAATATGATCGATCGAACTACAGTTTTTATCTATGTAGAGTAGGCATGTAAACGTGTAAAACATGTAAATATATTTATAAACATTTTGAGTTTTCTACGGTGGAAACTTCAGTGGAAAAGAATGATTTGAGAGATTAAGACATCCACAGTGGATATAGTGTGATTTGAGTTTATAATGACAAGTAGGTATGCTACAAATAATACATGTTCGTTGCATCGAAACAAGCTCCGTTCGGCCGGTAATGTTAAACAAATGAGTTTGAAATGAAAAGATACCTTTCAATCTTAAAGTTCTATCGTCGACAGAATCGAGTTCGTCGCTCAATAAGACTTCATTCCTCTGTCGATCGGCTGGCCGCTCCGTGAGAATCGGTTCTACTGTTACGAGTTCGAAAATGTTGTTCGTTCTGTTTAATATCTGTAACATGACAAATTGCCAGCGGAACCAGCGTAACATTGCGCACGAAAATCCTAGCGAACGCACTTACCGAATGGAACTTAAACGCGATCAGCGGTCGAACGAGATCGAAGAAATGCGTGATTTTCTTCCCGACGAGATCGGGCAATATTACCATCAATGAATTTCCAATGCTCCTTACGATCATGTCTGACCTGAAAACGGTAAATGGATCTCCATGTTGCGTAGAGGAGTTAACCCTTTGCGGACGAAGATTCATCGAACAGAAAACCGTCAGCAAATGAAGCTAGATTATATATCAAATGCTTAACACTAGAACTATTAGACTTTTTTGTTTAGCAATTATTGATATCTTCGAAGCATTGAATATTCGAAATGATTTTGAAAATGAATAGTTTCATTTGAGTACTACAATGAATGCCTGAAGAAACTGAAAATAATCTATTGTTACAGTTTTTATAAGAATTGCATATTAATCGTATTAAATGCTCGGTAGTTCTAGTGTTAAGCAACATTGAAAAAGGAAACTAAATACCGATCTCTCGCTATTCGAGAAACGAAATAATTTATGTACGACTTCATATTCCAAATACGAAAGTTCAATTCCATCAAAACGCCGACGTTCGATCGCAAAGGTCGAACACTAGAACTACGCGCCCGACAAAATGGCGGGTTCCAGTTGCCTCGTCCCGCAATTATCGACGTCTTGAAAGTGTTAAATATCCAAAATGACTTCAAAAATAAATAGTTTCACTGGAACACCATAATGAGTATACAAAGGAACCGAAAACAAATTTATTGTTACAATTTTTGTCGTATTAACACTAAAACTACCAGACGCGTCAAGATGACCCAGATTTCTTCATTCCGCAGATTATTAAAAAAAACAGATGTTTCTCTGAGAAATTATTAAAAAAATCAATTCAGCAATACATAAACTGAACTATAAATCAATTGAAGTCTCGATAGATTTCAAGTTTCTATAGAGGAATTTCGAAAATTCAATTTAACTACTCTGTACGTAGTGTTAACACTTCGACTGCCACGGTCACCGATACCGGAGCTTCCAAATTACAAGAAAATAATTATAACTTAATAATAAAAGAATAATATATATATAAAAATTAATAATATAAGAATTTTCATATCAGAGAATTAATAATTGCTTTGTTTTTTTGCTATAGAAAGAATAAGTGATACACAAAACACCGATGGTTTTTGTGGCAGTCAACGTGTTAAATACTCGGTTCTAGTGTTTATATATACAAATGAGAAAGAAACGAACGAATAAATCATGCGAATCAGTTGCTCGCGGTTAACGTAAGACAAACAATGTGCCACCTACCCAAACACAATGCAAAATGGGAATATTTCGAATAAGACTGAGGCTCCAATTGGCAAATGCTTCTCCTCGCGAGTCATGGCCAGGGAAGCTTGCGTGAACGCTCTGTTATCAAAGGTAAGTTGAAAGGTCACGTGCACCGTGTCGAAAAGGACCTCCTCGCGCACGAGCTCGATCTGTAATTCCTTGTGATAGAAATGACGAGCTACTTCTCTTATTTGCCCCATCGTGTAATAAACGAATCCACGTCGCTTGCTCCTGTAATGAAGAGTCAAGCCTGCAATAGAAGGAAATGGACTGATTACCAGTCTTATCTGACAACTTTTATATCCACCGGGCCCTGTTATTCGGGAATTCTTCAATTGCGTTGGGAACACCATTTCCGCTGTAATGCTACGTGGAAAACCCGTACACCGATCAATCTTCCTTTTTATTTATTTCATTCAACTTCCTTTGAGCGGGAAGCTCGAGAATCCACGTGAATTGACCTTACGTAAATTCACGTAATATTGTTTTTCTAAATAACACGAAATGCGCAGCTGATTCGTAACGATTTTATTTCAAGCTGTGACATTTATGTAGAACTTTCATCAAATGAGGAATAATTTTGTGAAGTCCAGCTTGAATAATCGAATGTACTAATGATACTGTTATGTCCATTATTTTTTATTTATCTTATTCCTCGTTCTTATTTCCATCTTTGTTTCCAGGACGAGATAATAATTATGGAAAATCGATATCAATTGTTTTTAACCCCAAGTTGTGAAAAGTCGCACTTAGCGAATTCACTTGACCTACCAACAGATTGCCACTTATTCCAACCCCTTCGGCGTCACTCTGAGGACACGTTACAGAATGCACGAAAAATCCGCAAATGAGAAATGTTATCTGCTTGGGATTGCCATTTCTTTAACGAAATAGAAATCGGTTAGTTGTAAACATAGAAAAAGATACGTATATACTAGTTCTTTGTTTAAGATCATACGTCTAATGTTATTAATAGCTATGACTTTTCTATTACAAATCAGAAACAGCAGAATCTTTCAGAAAGTGACACTAACTTAGTAATTGAAAATTTGTAGATATCTTTTTCATTGAAAGGCACAAGTTTTTTAGTTAACCAATGATTACAATCGAGAATACAGCGGAACAACGGTGTCCTTTAACCCCTTGCCTTACAACAACGTGTCAGACACGTGCAGATTTCAAACAGAATTGAACTAGCATGGACGTTCGCTCGATGCTTTTGAATTCAAATTGAATATTATATTATTCAAATTGAATATTTGCAGCAAAGATTTATATAGAATATACACTTAGTCCTTGATTTAATGATTTATGATGACGAATGATTAATCATTATACTTGCTTTTTCTTGGTACAACGGAATAATTATAATAAAATGGTCAAGATTTTCGTGACCCCCAATCGAATCGAATTACTATATTTCACTCGATCAAACGATGATTTGAAAACGTTTCTATATTATAAATAATGCTGTGATGAACGTTAACCCTTTGCACTCGGATGTCTTACTAGAAATATTTAACATTTCTTTACGAGGCGAAGACGATGTTTGAGACTAATTCGAAGAAATCACCAATACATTAAAGAACAAAGCTGTTTTATTCCAGTGTTTTACGTATCGTATTATACAAAGTTTCACATTAAATATCACATTCTACAGTTTTACCGTGTCACATCAAGCGGCGACTGAGAGTCACCTCCCGAGTGCGAAGGGTTAATAAATCATTAATGACAAGGTAGGAGAAGTAAATCGTAAGGCAAGGAGTTAAGGATCCCGACGTTTCGTACGACGGCGTGACGGCTGGAATATTTACCTTGGCGTGTCTCATTCTCGCAAATAAACGAGGGAGCTCTCATCCTCGGATAGGAAAACTTGAGATATTCGTGTAAATTGTCCAACCCATTAAGGAAGTCTCTTACATGACGTCCAAGTACTGAAAGCACACGATCGTAACCGTACTGGCCAACGAATCCTACGAAGTGTACACCCATTTGATCGAAAAATTCTTTTTCCGTTATGCCAAGTACCTGTGGTATGAGAATATATTCAATTGGACGAGGATCATACACTTGTACCTCTCGTATAACGAACGAGCGTAGCAACATAAACAGGAGAAACAATTATTTTTGTGTTTACTGTTTAGACTTTCGCTGTATTCACTGGAAAAGAAAGGAACGAAACGTTGCGAGCCGATAACTAGATGTCTGTTTGCTAGATAAGCTAGATAATGGTCTGTATAAATGACAGATACGTCGTTAAATAACGAATGAAAGAGAAATTTTGCTGCGATTTGAGTCAATGTTTCTCGTATTATCATTGAGACGTCAAGATAGATACAATCATTCATTTTCCTGCATTTTTAATGCTTCTCGGGGATATTCGAATGTTTTATAAAGAAAATACTTGAATGTTATGTTTAATTCGAACGATTAATGTTTATGAAGATTTATTAAGCTGGATTTTGCACAAGTTTAACGTCATTGTAACTTGAAAGTTACAAAATATATTCGTTCGATGAAGTTATTGAAACTATTGAATACATTGTTAATTCGTATTCATATGTGGATATCTATTAATTTTGTACTGCATAGATTTTGTTATAATAATGAAAAAAAAATTCGACCCATAAAGGGTTAACGATCATTTCTAGATTAATCTTTACTGTTTCGTATTTTATTTGATACCCATTTCTGAAATTTTACAAAGTATACATGTTTCGAACATGCTCAGAATTAAACTGAATATTTTTAGAAAATAGAAATTTACGTAAACAGCAATTTAGGATCTTCCTATTGTTTTAATAATACAAACGTGTCCGTTATCGTAGAAATTTTCAAGAGCACGTCCTTACGATTCAAGGCAGAGATTATAGGAAGAAGCAGAGATCTCTTCGAGAATTAAGGACAATTACTTAAGTGAATATATTAATTTCGGGAGAGGAGGAACGATGCCACGTAAAATATAAAATAAACCCATGTCAGCGTAGCCGAAAACTGATTTGAATTTTAAAGCGATCTTTTGGGAAACATTAATAATGCAATACATGAAGGTTTTTCCCGTTCTATGAAAGATTATCATTCTAGTCAGAATTCAATTTGTAAAACATCTTTTCATGTTAATACCGGACCTTTTTTCTTCTATTACCGAATGCGCGTGCACCTATGGCGGGACCGTGTCCCCTCTACATACGTTAACGTCGTTAAGGAGCATGTGTCGTTAACATTAATCCATTATAAATCATTTCGTCATATTTATGCGCAAGATAATGGTCGTAGATATAAATCTTACGGGATTACATCGAATAACATCCTGGAGAATATTAAAAATCAGCATCGCTCGCAACGTTTCACCTAACGTGTATTTTTTTCCATTTTCCTTTCGTTCTGAAGTGAATACTTCATAGGACAGACGCACACGCATTTAATAAGAATGTTCTATCCAACACTGGATCACTCTTCGTTTAACGTTAATTATTTTAACATTCGTGAAATATCTCGCGATACAGATTCACTGTAATGACAATGATTCCACCGTGACGCGAGGACAAAGGTAAAAACAAAATTAAAATTGAACTTGAAGGTATTACTAGGTACAATCTAATACGTAACATAAAATTCTATGATAAAGAAAACGTTCCCCATAAAAGTACAATGAATTAGACAATAGATTGGTAATAAGAAATGAAAGCGATTCATTGTCCATATATCATTAGGTACATGGTATTTCGAAAGAAATTGAATTATTTGAATTTTCACTACTTTATTGAAACATCTTTCATAAACTAGACATAATTATAACGTTTCCTTGTAATTACAATTGGTTTCACTATTACAATGTGACAATTCACTTTATTATATTTTCTATAAAACAGATACAATTCTAATGTTCATTAATCACAATTGATCGTTTCTTATTGCAACGGAATGATACCTAATCGATGAAACACACATATTTACTGAAATTCTTTCGAGCTCGTAATATGCTCCAAATTTTTAAGCGGTATAAACACAATTCTAGACGAATCCTACCTGAATTGCCTTCTTCGCTAATCTCGGTATCAGATTCTCAGGGTAAACCTGATGAACACTGAAGCTTGGTTGATCTACGGCCGCCTGTCGACGAATCTCCTCCCATCTGTCTTCTCCGTAGACCTGCCGTATATATTCGGACATGTTCTCTAGTATTAGGCCGTACATCTTTGTTTATTTTCACACGCTTCCTGTTGACAAAGTTTCATTCTGTTTTATTGTATTCTGTTTCAGTTTCTTTCGTATTCTTTTATTCTATCTTATTCTACTCCCTTTCGTTTCATTTTAATCTATTATTGTTATTATTATTATTGTTCATCGATAACTGCGACATGTGTATTAATTAATTACATCAACGTACATCGTAGTGTTTATAGAACAAAATTCTCTCTTTCACTGTTATGGATTAAACAAATTGCAAATGGAAGCTTAACTACACTGAAAAATGATTCACTGTACAGCTTCATATTATAACTTGAATTTTCAGTCATTTGATTTATAATTTCGTCTTACGTACTACTTAACACTCTAATAACCATAAGCGTGCGTTTATCAAGATTTCAATTGACTCGTACCTCAGCTTTTCTATTACCGAATTAGTTTCGTTAACCATTTTTCGCGGAAATATCTGTACCTTTTCGATCATTGTACAAGAAGAAATCAGGAATAAGTCATTTTGACCCATCTGGTAGTAATGTTAATAGTTGTCTGTATTCTTTGATCGTATCAAGTGTTTAGATTAACTTTCAATCACGAAGAGTCAATTACAATTTTTACCTGTTCTCCCCTCGTACGTGCCTCCACGAAAATTTAATTTTAAACTGGAGCACTAACAAGCATTAACCCTTTGAATATTCACAGCCGAAACGTTCCGTGTGGGTGGAATGTTTGTTTGCTCGTCTATCGATCGATGCATTATGTTAATTCATACAATTAGTCGAATAGTAATTACATTGCAATCGTGATTTCTCAGTTTCACCGAATTGAATGCTAAGAAACGCGTATTAATCAGGTACGATTCGAGTCCTGCGTTCGACGAGTATACACGTCATCTTAAAGTTTCAAACAATACCATTCTTTCAACGACGAATTCTTTATTTTCCCAGATAAACTTGTAATTCTTCATTTCGCTTTGGTTTTCCATTAAAATATACCTCACGTGCATTCGCCCCGCGTTCGACGAGTATACACGTCATCCTAAAGCTCGAGACGATAGTAACTCTTTCAACGACGAATTCTTTACTTCCATTTTGCTCTGGTTTTCCATTAAAATACATCTTACGTGCATTCGTCCTGCGTTCGACGAGTATACACGTCATCCTAAAGCTCGAAACGATAGTAACTCTTTCAACGACGAATTCTTTACTTTCATTTTGCTTCGGTTTTTCATTAAAATATATATATACACATCTCGCCTGCACTCGTCCTGCGCAGTTCGTTCTTTAATTTTATCGCGCGCAGAACGAGAGATTCTTCAAATGAAATTCCACGGTTAACAGATCAATTATTTTTCCCGTAGACCTGGAACGGACGATTAGACGATGGAACGGATGAGACGCAGCAACCGTTAACCGATTCATTCCGGTTCGTGGTATCCTGCACGGCGATACGAAGATTCTTTACCATAACCGACGAAAATATAATAACTCAAGATCAAGGAATTCTCGTGGAACAATCTTTCCGAAGAGTGACGTCGGGATCGCGGACGATTTCGACCACTTTCGGATGCTACCCGCGTTTTTCCATTATGATGATGATGATGAACACTGACCCCGAACCCCGAAAGGACGAGGTCTGCCCGACGTTTTTGCTTGAATTGAAATCAAGTATTCACATAAGTAAGTGCACGGTTATTATTAGATCGTTCACAATTTCACTCACGCGTGCACCTTCACCGACGCATACGCGCGCGCCTAGGTCCACCGGCGCGGCGCGGTGGTTGAAAAACGAGAATTCGCCTTTATGAATGATGTTTCTTCTAGTTTATCGTCATTGTTATTAGCTCTCGATCCTACCATAAATTCATAGTAATTTCCATGCCCTATAACCGCTTGTATTAATGTCTTCGGAATACTGGATTTTATGTTTCTTTTATATTTCATTCGTTTCACGTGGCCACTGCGAGGTGAAGTGTACTGCTGTACTTTTCCTATAAGTTCCTAGCGACACACTGCTAACGTAATGTGCACTGATATGTCAAATACGAATTGATTTCCATCGAATTTTATATTAATTTCTATATTTGATTAGATTGATTTGATTTCTATAATGATCGTTAGAAACTTAGAGGAAAAATACAGCAGTACTAAGGTAATGTGTACTAACATATCAAATACGAATTGACCTCCATCGGATTTTATATTAATTTCTATATTTGATTCTGAATTGATTTCATTTCTATACTGATCGCTAGAAACTTACAGGAAAAGTACAGCAGTACACTGCTAAGGTAATGTGTGCTAATATATCGAATATAGAAATTAATATAAGATTCTATGGAAATAGATTCATATTTGAACAAAGTAAAGAATGTATGTTTGGAAAGATAATTTCGAATTTCTGCAAACTGTACGAGATATAGTTTTGCAAAGGTAAAATCGAATTTATAGAAATTGTAAGAAGTATAGTTAATAACATTGCTAGGTACGTAACATTCAAATCTACTTATTCTACTATATCTGTTTCATTAGAATAATTGAAAATATATTGAATATAAATTCTAATATCGTATTCCTGTGGTTGTAAATAAGTTCAATGGTCAAGTATTCGAATTCAAGACAACTGAATGATATATCAGAATTCATAATTACTGAATGATATATCAGAAAAAATCGAAATAGTTTTGATTAAATAAATGAACTGGCATTTATATTAATTCCATGAACTCGATAAACATTTTCGAAAATACATTTACAACGCCATTAAGAGCTCATAGAAATATCAGCATCAAAGCTATTAAGCAAAAATAATGAAATAATTCAATGTTTGTTTTTAAACTCAATATTAAATTTCTTTCGTTCATCATTTTATTATACAGTTAATTGTACTAAGAACGTAACTGTCATACTATACATAGTGTTTCATAAATTTTCATAAATTCATAAATTAAATTCTTTTAATATACACATATGTCCTTCAAATTCTTTGTTTACATTATACAGCTTTAAATTATAATTCTCATTAAATTGAATGCAAATTTAAATGCTCGCGTTAAAAAACGTACAATATTTTTTAAGGTGCATAAATACCATAAATTGAATGTAGATATAAACGTTCCATTAGCAGTACAAATATGTTAATAATCGTCTGCTGATTTTACTACACTCTCAGTTCTCTCTAGCTTATGAATTAATCGCGGTTTATTTCTGTTATTAACACGTTTCCGCGTTGACGCTATTATTATGTGTGAACCCGACTACTGTTCGTTTCGTACTCCATTATAGGCGTCAGGTGTAGTCTCGACTAACGCAAAAAAAATGTATAAAACTGTCTCGTTACAGCAGGATGCAATCATGTCGTCGAAGTTATTTCTGCAAGGTTAACAATCTAATAAATAAGTATAGAGTAACTAACATTTAGTAGAATATTAGATTCTAAATTTGGTTTAATTTCATTCGAAATGTAGATTTTTAATATTTCTGTAAAAATGAAATATTCTTTTCCATAGATTCATTATATGTATTTTTACAAATATAGAGTAACTAACATTTAGTAGAATATTAGATTCTAAATTTGATTCAATTCCATTTGAAACGTAGATTTTAAACATTTCTATAAAAATGAAATATTCTTTTCCATAGATTCATTATATATATATAGGTCTAGAAAAATTTAGTAGAATATTCCATTCTAAATGTAATTCAATTCCATTTGAAACATAGATTTTAAATATTTCTATAAAAATGAAATATTCTATTCCATAGATTCATTATATATATTTATACACGTCTAGAAAAATTTAGTAGAATATTCCATTCTAAATGTAATTCAATTCCATTTGAAACGTAGATTTTAAACATTTCTATAAAAATGAAATATTCTATTCGACAGATTTATTATATATATTTATACACGTCTAGAAAAATAAGAAACGTGGCTCGTAATTCGACGACTGTCCAGTGGAGCATAATGTTTCGAGTACTTTTGGAAATGTTCTTACTTTCTTACTAATTCTAAGCATGCTCGAGTCTTTTGGTCTTCGGTATGTATTGTATATATATAAATATATGTACGTATATATTATTTCCATCTATGTCTCTTTCGTTTCAGCGAATCTTTACTTTCTGCGGTTCTAAAAACAATTTGTGTTTATTTCCGAAGTTGTTAACATACATTTCTATTATCTACATCTATCATATTTTCCAGTGCGTTTCCTGTTTTCGAGGCCTGCGATCATTTGAATCACAGAAGATGATCTAACCAGATTAGAAAGTGGACATGAATGTAACGATGAGTATCGGTCTTTACATAATGCAGAAATAGAAGAAGAAAAGAATGAACGAGATGTAGAAAATATTCAGTTAGATCTCGCTGGAACCGTATTTCAGAAAGACGATTGATTTTATTATTATAAAGCTTCAATTTCTCATATACTTATCAATATCGTAATAATTAGCGTAAGTAATTTTTTAAGATAAATACAGTCACTTTACAGCTCAGTGATACAGACATATTCAGTAAGTTGAAATATCAAGAAAATTTACGAACCAGTCATTGAAATAACAATATTCTAATTTATTCCTTATTTCTCTATTATACCTCAGAATAACGAATAACTTCTTAACGAAGCAAATAATCACACTATTACTCTCTGAATATTCAAAATTCAACATTCATACTGTCCCACACGAAATCATCGAAATTCTGCACACTCCACTAACCATCAACCAAATATCGTCTAATCTAATGTGAATCAATCAACGAAACTTTCCCTGCTCTCACATTTGACGATAACAAATCATTTCCGTCGCAAACGCGAAACATTCATACCAAAACTAAATATCTCGTATCTAAAGCAACAAGAAAAAAAGAAGGTTCACTCGACGAACGATGATTTAAATAACAAGACAACGTACATTAGTAACAGCAAAAACCTATAGAAACGAATGGATTCTAAATGAAACCTATAATCCACTAATCCACCTACAAGACACTAATTTACTTTAACACGTTCGCTACTTATTTCGATGACGGTCTCCTCAATTATATCTCCTTCAATCCAAATTCTCCTAAATCTCCTGAACCAAACATTAGAAAAAACTGAAACAAATCATTAAGTTCCTAAACGTACCGTCGTAGTTCATCATTTCTATAACAATGTCCATAGAATTAATGTTGCACTCGAAAGTTCATTAGAAATATTCTATACTTTCCAACTAGATACAAACAAGATTCTTCGAAATGAATGAAAATGAACCAGAAACCAGAAATTAGGTAATAAACCTATTTCCTTTCAATATTTCACATGGACGCAATATACGAAGATCAACGATAAATACCAAAGTTTATAATTCCGCTCTCGAGTCGCCTCTCGAGCGCAAAGGGTTAAACAATGACAAATTGTTCATTCGACTGTCGTCCGACTCTAATTTCTGTCGCGAAGAGCCGCCTCATTGTTCCAAGCTTACCGAATAAGTTACTCCGCTATCCCGTTTGACGTGATCGGATCTAAAATCGAGACGGTCGAGCAATGTCACCAACACCAGAGGAAAACGGCGGAACGGCCGGCACTCACGTTTCATTACCGGTTCACGGGAGGCGTTAGGTATATTAGAGCATTGTCGCGGTGGCACACGAATCCCGTGATACCGTCGATACTCCTCCGCTCTCTCGACTCTCTTTTCCCGGCAAAATTTCTAACGATCGGTGCATACGGGTCGCACACATATCTCGCGGCCGCATCTGCAACTTCTATTTATAAGATCGACTAGGCGGACGACCGTGGAGTCACTAGAAAAATATCCTGAAATAAACACCCTCCCGATTAATGATTTTGCTCTAACGAGCACTGTTCTGGACCTCCGGCTGGACCAGAGAGATTTCGAATTTCCCGAGCGAAGTTCGCCGACGATTTTCGGTTACCTGGGAGCAAGTCGATTCCTATGAATCCGAGCGACGTGAAACTTTTCGATTATTTTCCGACGGTCGCTGAGATAACGAATGATTTTCAGTATTACTGAAATGACGGAATATTTGTTTGCTCGTCTATCGATCGATGCATTATGCTAATTCGTACAATTAGTCAAGTAGTGATTACGTTAAAATCGTGATTCCTCAGTTTCACGGAATTGAATGCTAAGAAACGCGTATTAATCACGTGCACTTGTAATTGAGTCGCTAAGAAGTTAAGTGAATTTTTTGATATTTTCATTTTCGTACATTTCGATGGAATATATAATATTCTTTTTAGTTGTTAAACGAAGTCCTTCTTTTTATAGCTTCTGAATATGTTGTATAATAATCTCAGAAGCCGAAACATTAACACTAGCACTACCGTAGCAGTCGAAATGACCGGTTTCGATTTTTTCGTTTAGCAGTTATTGATATCTTCGCAGCATTGAATATTCGGAATGATTTTGAAAATTTATTATTGATATCTTCGGAGCATTGAATTGAATTCTCTAATAACCATAAGCGTGCGTTTATTAAGATTTCAATTGACTCGTATCTCTTGTATCTCTTAAAAACTTCGTCAGAGATTGAAGTAGTAAAATTATAGCGTGTTAATTTCGTTTCCAGAATGTGTAGAATGTGTTTCAATCCGTTAAAGTAACAAATAACTTGAAACACTATTATTTATTTCGAATTCTTCATATTGTGCTTGAAAAATCGATTTCATCGAATACCTCAGAGACTGTTAGACCTTTACAAATAAATCTATATGTATACAACCATAGATTCTTTATAAACTAGCTCAAAATGTAGTTTGAAGTTTCAATCAAACGAATTTTTAATCACGTCGCAAGACAGTAATTAATTGAGATTTACTCCGTACACCTTCTCCGCTAATGTGTATCATTCAGAGATCATATCAGACTCATTCGCATTATACGAAGAGATGAGAACTAAATTTTGTTCATTAAGTCTAAACACGATTGTATCTTTACTACTACCAGAATCGCAACCCTCCATTTTTATCGAATACTTTGCATCGCTTTAGACCGACAAATAATGTAGTTTCACTCGTAATGTAAATGAGCGCGTATCTATGTAAATACACGTGCTTTCGTGGTAATGACCAGGAAAATTTAGAGCATTTATACGCTAATGATGCTGATGGGTCTACAATGTATAATAGAACTTAATTGTTAAAATATTATAGAGCTTTGGGTGAAAGAAAATCATAAATGTAACTACAGAGGCCAATAACGACGAAATGGGCATGTTATTATTATTACCATCATTATAACAGTAAAATAAAATATTCCAATATATCCGTATTGTTTATCTCGATAAGTAGGTTGTATATGTAAATTTTGATTTTTTAACATTCTACTTCCATTTACAATACAAAAGTGACTGAATAATATTTTGTTGTCTATTATGAAAAATTTTAATGCGAGTCATGAATAACCCGGCATCGATCTCACGCGTCTGTTTTCGGTTAGATAATCGGGCATCGATGATTTCAGTAGGTTAAAAATATAATAGCACAGCTGTAATTTGATTAACGCAATCTTTTCCGAATTGTGCTCTAGATTAAATAATCAATCCAAGTTTAATGAATGATGCAACGTTGCGTTGCCACTAAAAAAATTATTTAGATTTGTGTTACTATATTGTACTACTTTTCTGAAGAATGTTCTAATTTTTCAGCGATTGAGAACATTTCAATTCGTTCCGTTGCTTTCAACGATGTTTAAATGAAAAGATTTGTCGCGTAATTTGTTTTATAACATACTTAACGTTCGATCGAATCGAATGATGATAATTGTTTTAAATTGTTTTAAATGTAACTGAATGCCAGATTTGTTGATAGAATTCGATTTTCTTGAAGGATCGTATGAGATGTTTAAGGAGAAATTATATGATATATTATCTAAATACCGGAGAACTTTCGTAGAATAACTATCGATAATATTCTAATGGAGTTCTATTTTTAATAGCTTACTGTCATAAGACTTTCCGTACTCGATAACAGTCGCTAATAATAAAAGAAATCGCTTTTATCGAACAATCGTAATAATGTGCGTTGAAAGTCGCAAACTATACTCCTGAAAGGAGCAGAAGTAACATTTATCTTGTAAAGTGTTTGAAAAAATTATTTCCTTGTCTTTGAGAGAAAGTTCCGATGGTAAACGAAGAATTCTATGATACTTGTTTTACTTGTCGACTGCTTCGCAATAAAATGTCGCTTTCGTTACATTCGCGTTTTCACATCTCATACGAAAACAATGAAGCACGTCTTGAATACTTATTATTTGAAGTATACATCGTAAATGCATTCCAATGATACAAGTGCTCCACGAGCAAATGGCGCTGACGAATAAGTATGTGCATACTTACGTACATGTTCTCGACATGCAGCTATTAAGAAATAATCATCGAGCATTTTTTATTAGATTGAGATATCGTCCTTTATCGTTGTTCGACGTGCGTGAATCGAGAAATCGTGATACAACGGTAAACAAAAGAAAATGCTTACATATTTCACAAATGACATTATCGAATGTTTGAGTGCTAGTCAAAAATTCTTATCAAAATACGCAATTTGTCATTGTGGGAAAAAGTGAATTCAAATGTTGATGCATTAAATGAGAACATTAGGAAGGCATTGGAATCTGAAAAAATCTTAAAAATATGGGAGAAGATGTTAATAATTCTTTGATTCCATTAATGTCACGTGACAGATAGCCTCATACTGAAAATTACAATAACAATGCAATTGTTAAAACAGTTAAACAATTCAGCATGGTCTACGAGTTAATAAGAAGCTCAATATTCCTATTAATTCAATCACTTCTAAACAAGTATATCATTATTATTTACCAAAACAAATTAATCAGCTTGAAGGTACCATTGTTACCGTTCAGCATTCAGCAACTCGATTCCAAACTGTTCCATACAATTCTACATTCTTTCTTTTCAGTGTTCACAATTACAGAGAATAATAATAATTAATACCATCTGCAAACTTAACCCTTTGCACTCGGAGGATTTTCATTGGAAACGTTCGACACTTTTCGAGACATAGACGACACTATGAAGCGAACTAATGAAAAGATAAATAAATTAAGAAACAGAGCTGTTTTCTATAAATATTTCACATATTGACGCATACAAAGCTTAATATCATAAAATATTATAATAACACTTCGTAATTTCGTTGTATCAAACGAAATGGTGACCTAGAGACGCCTCTCGACTGCGAAGGGTTAACGCTAGAACTACCGTTATCTGTTTGTTATTTTGAAAATAAATAGTTTAGAGTACCATAACGAATGCCTGTAGAAACTGAAAATAATCTATCGTTACAATTTTTATAGGAATTTTCATATTAATCGTACGAAATGCTCGGCAGTTCCGGCGTTAATGAAGATCATCGCGTCGAAATGCGAAACCGAAGATGGTGGCAGGTCGAAGAAGAATGAGAAATAATTACCAGGTAAAAAGAGGAGAACAATTCCCAGAACAATTCCTCCAAGAATACCACTTCACTTGCGTCACTATGGAAGTAGCGGCCGGAAAGACGCACCGGTGCGCTCGCGCGCACAAAAACGAATCCTCGGGTACACGAGGAAAATCTCGGGGAGGCCTCCAGGCGAACAGGCGGAGACGAAGGGAACGAAACGTTACAGCACCGCATTACACATTTCGCAAAAGCGCCGAATCACGTGTCCTGCGGGGCAGTGCTGTGTACGGAATAGTCGGACAACCAGGATCTCCCCCTTTTTCCGTCTTATCCTGCTCATCCCCCGTACCCTGCCACGATCCATCCCTCCCTTCTGCCTTTCCAACTCGGCGAGATCCGTTTACAGAGGTGCCAGAAGTCGCCGATGTCACTGACTTTCGGACACGTTGCACTACTTCCGGGGAACTCGTGCGAATTATTCTACAATGATTTCCGACAGTGATTATTAAGAACTGATCTAACGATACCCAAATTATACGTCAATTCACCCGTTGCCTTATGATAACGTGAGACTCGCGGTGAAGGTTCTAAACAGAACTTAATATAAATATTAGTCTGTTGTGAATACAAATGAAATACTATCCTTTTGTTATCGATTATTATAACTGAAAGCAAACGAAGGCATAGAATATACATAAAATTTCTCTCTCTTTGATAAGTTATTAATGGCAGAGTAGGTATGTCGATCATAGTTGAGAAATGAGTCGTGGGACAAAGGGTTAAAATTTCAATTCAACTACTCGGTAGTTTTAGCATTAACACTAGATATGTAATCGCTATAAAAATTCTAACGATAGATTATTTTCGGTTTCTTCCAAGATCGTTTCGAATATTCAATGCTTTTATGATATCAATAATTGTGAGACAAAACAATCGAAGTCATTTTGACTGTTAATATTTTGTATGCGAGTTCTTTCCAGACATTCGGATATCGCACGAAGACTCTTTACTTTCCATTTTAGAACTTTCAATGATTTTCATTCATACAGCACTTGCGTCAGTACTTAAATATTTTAAAAGTGAAATAAAAAAACTGCAAGTTGAATTCAAGCTTCCAATTGAAAGTACAAAAATTCGAATTATTTACTGAACCTTAAAATATAACTTTTAAGTTTTCCATATAAGACGTATTTTAATTAAAACTTGAATTAACCCTTTGAACTCTGTAGGCTCCGATATTGCACCAGTTCTAATATTAAATATTTTAATGAATCTTAAGAAAACCACCTTAAGATTATTAGATCTTTCAAATATACAAAGTTTGTACTGAGAAGGGAATTAAAGGTCTAAATGTTATAACATTGTTAATTGTCAGTAGGACTACTATCAAAATTGGTAGTTGCTGACGTATCACAAAACTATGTGGAGTGCTAAGGGTTAATATTAGATCATTCGATTGAATTGCGTTATTGTCGCATATTCATCAAGCTGAATGTCATCGCATTAGGTAGTATTATTCATAATATAGAAATGTTTTTAGATAACCATCGTTTAATTGAATGAACTATAGCAATTCGATTTGGTCGGGGTCACCGGTGACCCCCATGGTATTCAGCGTGTTAACACTAGAACTACCGAGCAGTCAAATTGATATTTTCAAATTTTTATGTGGGAACTCTAAGAACGCAGCTATTGACATTTCAATTTGCGTATTAAGAAATTAATTTCTTCAGTAATTTCGCAGAGAAGCATCCGTTATCTTTTTAATGACTGGGGAAGAAGAATTTAGGAGTTCTAGTGTTAATGAGGCTGACCGATCCCATCGGAATTCGAAATTTCTTTTAAGTTTTTCGGACAAATTGATCTCCTGAGCTCATTATAATTAAATTATGTCTGTTACGAAAATTGTATTAGATAGTATTCAGTACTATCGAGTAATAATTGATGTATCCAAATGCTGGTGGTCGCTAATGAGTTCATAAAGAAAAGAAATATTGATTGATTAATTGGCTGGCTCTGTTTTGGAGATTTCAAGGGAGGATTCTCGTGTATTAATACATTTAATATTTTATTAATTTAAATATTTTATAATATCAATTATAATATTATGAAATTAGTAATATTTTATAATTGACGTTCATTAAAACTTTTTAATAGAGGAAACAACGAAGTCGGATTTTTTGTAGTTTTGAACGGTTTAATTTCATTGCTGCTAGAAGAGAAACCTTTATTATTAATATTATTATTATCATCAAGTTTATTACTATTATTAGGCACTATTACTATTAATACTAATAAGTGCTAACAACAACAATCATAATAACTGTAGTAACATTTTTCTTTAGCAAATGACACAGAAATATTCATAACATAATCAGTGAATGCGTATCGCATTTAATAGAATTTAATTATCTTCACTTTAATACGCACGAAATTTCTTCCATTAAAAATCATTAATTGTCCCGGTACAAGTTTGTAATATAATCCTGTTTTCCAGTGTTACAAATTCACTAGCGTATCGAAATACATAATAACCGAAAAGAAAAGTTTTGTCATATGGAAGTTTCTATAAATGAGTTTGAAACAAGCTGGCGACATCTGCCACAACTGTGCAATGGCTTCAATCAAAACCACTACATACAAGAGATATACGTATTTATATGTACACACAGCAACCGTGACCCGAATGACAAGAAGGAAACGAATGGTAATTAATTTCTACAAATTGCTGCCAACTGATTGTAGGCGAATCCATTTCACGCGTGAATATCCATGTATCGCTTCTTTCGTTGCATAAAAAGAAGTTACACGATGGTCGGATCGAATATAATTCCTTTTTATCGCTACTTAAACATCATTCAATAAAATGAACAAGTCGACGACATTATCCTTCGATAACAAGTATAAGAAAATGCATTAACCCCTTGCCCTATGATTTATATCTCAACTGTGCTTGACAAAAGCAGTTCATCGTTAATAATTCAGTAGAAAAAGAAAAGAATTTTATACTTATTCTATGTCTAGGTTTGCTAGAAATATTAAAGATTGATAATAGACGAGTGATATTTAACTTATGTTAAAAACAAAAAAACATTTGCATTTGTCGAGTTCAATTGAAAATTTCCATCACGAGTCTGACGTATTAAAGCAATGTCACGTAATAGAACAGTAGAACCTCCGATAAAATATTAAAAAACTATAAAAATGAGATTCTTCGTGATAAAATAATATAAACAAAGACCTGTATTATACCAGTATGAAAAAGGAAAATTTAACTCGAGATTCGTAAACGTGAAATCGTTTTCACACGAAATTTTTTAATCGTCATTGTACTGGGTTATACTGTTGATTGTTTTGATTTCTGCTTTCCTTCTTTGATAGGTAAATTCTTTTTTAATTTTCTAAGGGTTTAGCGTTTAGTATGATTCATTACTGATAAGATCCCTTAAGGACACGTGTTGCAGCCATCTGACCAACTCGTGCGACCTCGTCATTATTGGATACGGTTATAATTGTCCTGGTATACTTAATGAACGTTCAAGCAAATTACACGACATCGAAATGCTCCCTGTATTGTGCTCTAAATTGATATTAAGTCCGATGGGGGAAGACTGTCGTTTCTGTATTAGCGTTCGCCATGTGAACGCAACAGGGAAACGTTCGTTTTTCGTAACGTCTACAATTTATAAAGTGGTCTCGGTGCAGCGATTGGAGGTCTGTATTATTCGCGGTAATAAACAATAATCATTTCTTGTACCTTTATACTGTGGTTTTTTTTATAAAATAATATTGTTAATTCGATGTTCATTTAATACGAAGAAGAAACGTAACGAACATTAAGAATAATTAATTTTAAAACCCACTAGCAATAATTAATCACGTCCATGTGTAATAATATTGTATTCAATTTTTATCGCATTATTCTAAGTTAACAAATAATTGTTATGTGACCGTCTCATACCGAAAATGACAATAATGTAATTTTGTTAAAACAATTAAATGAAAATTTAGCATCATTTACAATTTAATAACAAGGTGAATATTTCTATTAACTGTATTATTTGTGGATCAGTATATTCTTGTTATCCAAGCGAATTTGTCAGCTGCTTGAAAACAGTATTTAAGAATCCAACGCTGTGATTATAACTACATTAAAAACTCATTATGAGACTCGTCACTGTAGAAATTACGAATTAATCAATATTCGATCAGAACATTTCGAATACGAAGTAATTACCAATAATCAGAATTCAATGAGAAATTTTATAACAATTTCATAACAATCTAAAGTCTTTACGTTACACTTACAATAGCTAATTTCTCAAGATCAACGATTACCATAACCATTCTTTAAAAAATCGATCCTAACAATCCTAATCGAAGTCATACTTCTATTTCTATATAATTTAAAAAGACTCTAATTTAATAACTTAATGTAAAACTGGAATAGAAAAGTATTCTCATAACAATCTAAAGTCTTTACGTTACACTTACAATAGCTAATTTCTCAAGATCAACGATTACGATAATCATTCTTCAAAAGATGATCCTAACAATCCTAATCGAAGTCATACTTCTATTTCTATATCATTTAAAAAAACTATTATTTAATAAGTTGACGTAAAACAGGATTAGGAAAGTATTTATCCGCGTAATGTCTCCCTTCTGCCAATTAAGGAGCACGTGTATGCTAGATTACCGATTCACAAGGGTGTACAGGGACAATATTTACCAGATACGCGAATGTACGAACACAGAACGAGAAGAAAAATACTTCTGCTCGGTCGAACAGCGACTTTTTGTCGTTTTCTCGCGGCGATTCGCCTGAGAGTATTCTAGCATACGAACCCTCGTCTGATCCACGTGACGTAGAGATTCAGGGGATGCAGCAGGTGTTAGGAGCAGTCCACCTCCACACAACAGAAACACATTCACGTTAACCAGCTATTTTCCTGTGTGTGAACGTACGAACAACCAACCCCGAGCGTATATTCGAGATCAATGGCGAAGGAAATCCTGCGCAAACGCAAATTTCCTCGATAGTCGGCGAACACACATCTTCGCCGACTACGAGACACGTCTTTCGTCAGAGGAACCCCACGTTTTCTGTAATAAATCTTACAACGAATACAATTTACATCCACGAAACTGTTCACGGCTTAATCAACAACCCGGGGAAAATAGCAGGCAGATCTTTTTACGCGTGATTTCACGTTTGAACTGTTGTGAATAACTGTAGTTTCCCTTGGATGTATCTTTTATATTTGTTTGTTACGCACGAAGCATTATAGAGTAATGTAATTTTGAATCGTAAATATGAAGATGAAACTTATGTTTGTTATATATACTTCTGCGTTTATTGGAGAAGTAAACTACACTTAGAACATATTTACAAACTGAGAAAAGGGTAGTACATATGATACGTTCCTTACAATCTCTGCTACTTTAGACATTTTGTATTATAATTCAGCATAATTAATATAAAAACTAATTTTACCATTGATCTTCAAAGAAAATACAAACAGAATCATAAATTTATAGAAAACTTCCCTGTAGTATTACCATAGTCAAAAACCGAGCAAACAAATTATCTCGATATACTGTTCTACTGAACATTAAAGCACACTAACCGATAAACTAGCAAACTTAATTTAGAAAATTAAGCGCACTTACCTCATCCCATCTCGTACTGCATTCTTCTGAAGCCCATTCGAAGTTCGCGTTGAAACGATACTAACGCTAGACACTAAAATAAAAAGTTACATCGTACATTCGAGCTATTCCGAGGCAGACATTCGTCGCATGAAGTTCGTTTATTCATTAGCTCCAAGGCATCGTCATCGAAAGCGTACATATCAGTGAAGAACACAGCGTCGAGTTACATCTTATCACTTGAGCGACTTTATCGTGCAAAAGATTGTAGGAAGAATAATTACAGTCGCTTCTCGCGTCGGTTTCGCCTATGATCCTGTTTTTCTCTATGACCGGCCGATTTCTGGCCGGCGATTCGCGTTTCTAAACGATCGGCGAGGGACCATAGGACCGCCGGTGTCCGGCGAACAATCGAACACGTTACTGGCCACGTTACGAGACGCTACTGTCTACATGGAAGGTCACTGTTTCCTGCTATTAGCCGGCAAACTCGATCAGAAAGTCAAGCGATGATGTACGCCGCTCATATAATAAGCCGATATACGAAGCACGACTACCAACGAGCCATTGTAGACCGTAAATCGCGATGGAAGGCGAGCCAGCCGTCGGCCGGATTGCATTTGCATGCAGCGTAACGCTGTTCTGCAAAAAGTGAAATGGTAATCGCATTTATTCTTGAACGCGACAGAAGCTACTTCAACGAGACACGTACGACTACATACGTCAATCATTGAAAAGTATCCCGGGCTTATTATTAGACGTACAATTGTATTTGCATAATGAACACATGAATAACGATCACCCCTGCGCTCGACCAATGATCGCGTGTGCTTTGAGGATCGAGCAATTGAACTCATCTTCTTGTAGAACTCGTACCTGTGAATCACAGCTTTTCAACGGTGATAGGAAATATTTTGGCTGGATATAGGAAAATTTGTATTATGAATTATTTTGGAATACTGTTTTGTTTGATGGATATATTGTTTGTTTGGTTTTTCTGTTGGGTTGTATTGATAGTTAGTTAGCTTTGTGGTAATTGGGATGGTTTTAAATAGTATCGTTGTCATAGTAATAATGATTGTTTGGTCGGAAAAAGTGAAATTGTTTGTATGGATTACTTTGATAAGGGGGGAATATAAATATGGAATAGTTTGTCTTAGAAGTAATTTAAAATTGCGCCTGACTTCATTTTGAGATTTAAAGTATCAGCAAAATGTTTTCTTTAATATGTTTCTTTAGAATTGTATTAAAAGTGTAACTGATATCTTTGTTATCTTGAGACTCAATGTCGCCATCTTTGATAGCAGTCGTAGCAAAACTAGTAGTGTAATCATTTTTATAGTTTTTACTATCGTTAGTTACAATCTGTGTGATTTTGCTAGGAATCGATTCTTTCAATAATTTGTAATAAATAAATCCCCCTCATTTTTATGATAAAAGAATTATAGTTAAATTTGATGAAAAATTCCAGTAGGAATGTTCTTCAAATTTGGTCAACACTGTTTTAACAAATCTACTTACATAGAACTATCTTTGAATAAACTGTTTAAACAGTAAGTATCAAAATGCTCCACAGAATTTTTGCTAAACGCTGACATTTCTATATTAAAAAACACAGTTCAGAAAGTTTATATTAGTATTTGTATTTGTATATTTTCGATTTGAATACAAGTCACGAGTAAATAATTTAAATACAAAATACTTAATGTAAAACTTGCTGTAGCAAAAGAATTAGCTATATTAACAACTTTAGTTAAAATTAATTTCATCTGAATTGATAGTAATTTATTTATTTCAAAAATCGTCTGAATAGAATAAAATATACACTCTCTCTTTAGGTTAATGATATTAATTAATATGGACTTACTATTTATATCGGAATTATTGTTCTTTATACTTGTAGGAACATACAAGTTAAGGCAAGTATTTATTAGCTATTTAACCCTTTGCCTTACGATTTCTTTCACAAGTGTGCTGAGTAGAATTAGTTTATTCTTTACAATTTATTAGAAAAATAAAAGAACTTCATGCTCATCCTATCTCTGTGTGCTATAAAACATAGCAGTTGATATCAAGAAAATAATATTTTGTTAGGATTTACATAAATCAAATGATATTTATATTTGTTAAAATCCGTTTGATATCTCCGTCGCGAGTCTGACACGATATTGTAAGGCAAAGAGTTCATTTATATTAGCAAACTAATTTACTTTCTTGTTAATCCGTCTTTCCTTCGTCACCGGTTTTTCCTTTCGACTTCGACGGAAATATTACAAACAACGACAACTGTGCCACAGAAAGGAGAAAACCTACGACGTTCTGAAACTATTAAAACACAGCGCATTAATATCTGATAAATCACTGGAGACATCTAATCTATTTGATATATAAACCAACTGTTTACTTACGATGATAAATAAATTATTAATTATAACACCATATAACAGCCATTGAAAACTAACGAGTGTTCCCGTAAGAATAAGAGGGAATGGAAGTATATCCGTGTTTTTCGTCCTTATAATCTCTCCCTGATAAAAAAAACAAAAATAAACATAATTACACACTATATCACAAATAACATTCTTTCTTTTAACAATTATGAACTATACGTAATTCTAAACTATTTCTAGATGATCTGAAAAATTATAGAAATTTTGAATGCCTATATTATAATCAATTGCACTAACTTCACAAACCATACGAATCGTTATTAAACAAAACAATCTTCGAAATATAAATACTTCTTTAGGATGTACGTATTAACTGCATTTTTTAAATTAGAATTGGTAAACATATGATAGATACATACAACGATACGAATGAACGTATTCAAATTACATTGATAAACATTAGAAACATACTAGGCCATTAAAAGTTCTAAAGTAATTTAACTACGTTCGCGATAAAGGAAAACATTCCTATTTGAAAAGCATGGAAATTGTCATTGAACAATTGTCGTTCAATGACGAACGAAAAATATTTCGGTCAATGAGAAACTGCTGACGAAGAAAAACATTGGCAATTAGGTATTGCACGTTTCGAATACACAAAGCGTACAAATAGAAAATGGAAATCCAAATTAATACATAACGAAAATCTATAAATTTCTTTTTACCGATCGTACCAGCGAGGAGTTGAAAGAATTTTGAAATCTCTAAAAATTTCCGTTCAATTCCGATGGTTTTCGTCGCATGATTATTCGCTTGGTTTCCCATGGCCGATGACTTTTTAGAATTCCATGTTGCAACGCAAAATGATCGAGCAGTTACGTAACTCTTAGAAACCCAGTACACTTGGAATGCGATTGTTGTTTTCAATGGTGTATCTATAATCACCGAACTGCAGTATTCTATTTTTCATCTATATCGTGTAACATATTGAATCATATTTCAAAATTCATTGCCTTAAACATTTGCACTAATACAAGTGTTATCTTCAATTTGATAATATTTTATCGCGTTTAAGCGTTACCATAGTTTTAATTAAACAATAGCACAGCTGTCTAAATCAATTTTCTTAATTCTGTAATGAGGTGATAAACCGTGACAGCGTGATTATGGAAACAGAATATTGCACAATGTGTGGCGTTGCTTGCCCGAATACCGGTTATCTCAAAGGCCCATTATCGGAGAATGTAATGAGTCACATATCAAGATTATACAGCAATGTTTACATTTAGAAATCGGTATTAATTATTTCAGTATATTTGCACGTTTAGTTTTCCCTGTCCGATTACCTGAAAAATCGGTTACCGATTTCCGATCCTCTATGGTATACTTTCTATTATTACAATAGTAACTGAATTATTATAATTTGTAAAGTAGCTGATGTAGAATAAAAATGTTCAGTAGTGTGAACAATTATAAAAGAATTGAGTGAAACGTGACACGCTGTCAACGTGGCAGTCAACGTGTTAATTGGAAAATTTCGATTATCAAGTACTGAAGATCAAGTAACGAATAGTAAACGTTAAGTACTGGAAGCCAAGTGACGTTAATGCTTTTAGAGGACAAATTAGCTGCATTAAACGCGTAGCGATTTCTTTATGAAAGACACTCATTGTGATAAGGGGACATATATCTACACACGTGTGTTGTGATTTCTTACATTTATGAAAGGTACTCATTGTGACGAACTTAATGGTGTTAGTTTCATTAGCCACCCAAATAAGATCAGACTCCAAAAATAAATGTGGAAATTCGACAATTCAAAAAGTGCTTGTCATCTAGTGTCAAGAGTAAAGAGTCTAATGATTTAGTTTGATTTATAGGGAACACAACTGTAAGAATTATTGTAAAGCAATTTTGCTACATGGTTCTGTTGTTCCCAAGCAAGTCTGGCTCAAAATCTCACAATCGCCGCTGCATTAACACGTTGACTGGCAACGATGATCATCGATGACCGGAGCTTCCAAATTGCTGAAGAACAATTGCAATAAAAAGATTGATGTTAAATAAAAATATTTAATAACATAAATAGCTAGATAATAGTGTAATATGACTACTGCGATATCAAATCATTAATAATTATTTTCAATACCATTTTCAATTGTTATTAAAAAATAAGTATTATTATATAAAACGCTAGAAATCCTCGTGGCAGTCAACGTGTTAATCTTTCCACGGCAAGTACCATACAGGTTCGTACGTCGTTCGATCAAGATTAAATTCATGAGAATATACTTACGAGATGAATAAGCGGAGACCCAATTAAGAGAAAGAATAATGCCGTCACAATTAATCCAAACCGATACTCAAGCTTCTCGGGAATTTCCACTTGAGCATACACGAGGAAGACCGACACTGCAGCTGCAACCTTGCCCATTAAAGTCAGTGTATCCTTCTAGAAATGCGTAAGATATCAGTTTTTAATAGAGAAATTTTAATTGGTAAGTGAGTTATCGTTTTACTCGAAATAATCCGGAGAGTTTTACGTGTAACTTCATGCTCACCCGATAGGATTTACAAGGGCAATACAGTGAACGATAAATGTTGATAAAAGAAACATGTCGCGTCACGAAAGTAAACTGTTTAATCTACGAAGTTGAAAGTGATAACTTGTCATATATAAAAGGGAACTAGAGACGTTAATCGTCGGTCGTCGAAACCGCAAATTTGATCCGTGCTTCCTACGCGAATAGGAGACTCTTGAAATAAACAATCAGCTATCGAACTTGTAATCTGAGAATTACTCAAGATCTTATCTTTACTTTCAGTATCCTATTCAGGAATGAATAAGTAATAATAAACTGAGTGCAATTTGTAAATAAATTTCATATTTTTAAGAGGAAACTTAGGTATTAGTACTTCAAAAGTTGAGTTTCCATTTAATTCATAATACCAATGTGTTTTGAGAAATCACATTACATAATGGAAGATAAAATGCAAAAGAGATGAAGGTGTATACAACAATGTAATAGTCAGTATGAAAAAAAGGAATATGCATATTACTATATAAATAAACATTCATACCGTGTGTGGTGAGTAATAATAATATACAGCCATGTATGCTGTGTTTGTGAGTAATCCAAAAACATTAACATTGATCATTGCAGGATCTTTCACAATGAATGCATATTGAAGCATCAAAATGCACCTAAATAAAAAATATTTCATTTACTACATGTAATCCTAATTTATAAATAATTATATATTTATAGTTCTCTTAAAATGACAAAACGTAAAACCAATAAAAAACGAAATTCATTATACATACGATCAGCTAATGCAATTTATCAGTTTTTTAGTAAGGCCAGCACAGTTAAACAAAATTCTAATAAAATATAAAACCATAAAACTTTACACTCACATTCCTATACCACCCAAGAAAGGCATTGGGTCAAAACCTTTTGATGATCCTTTTTTGCAAATGTCTTTGCATATTAATCTATAATTAATAGAAAGAAAACATATTTGAAAATGAATTAATTGCATTCAATAATAAGAATAAATGTACATATTCAATAATTGTACATAAATTTCCATACATAAATCTTTTTTTGTTAAAAATATTCAAATCACTGTTTAACTACATTCGGGAATAAAAAATACAGAGTAGATAAAGTTCTTATATTATTGATAATTCAAACTAGACTAATGTGAAAATAAAATATGTCAGTACACTTTTACTTTTTAATTAAACAAATAAATGTATAATGTACATTATTGAATAATTCAATTAAATATTGAAAAAAAATGAATCTTTTTTATTAATATTTGTTTGAAATATTAAAATATGTATTTCATATAATGTATACAATCGTATCCATAGTGATTACTCATAAAAAAACATGTTCTACCGATTTCAATGACCTTGAAATATAGTATAGAGGACATGAATCGAAATCGCTTTTCCTTATACACGTAACCATCACTTGGCTTTAGTTTCAATGATATACGTAAAAATATATTCAATATTACACGCCGTACTTCATAAGCTGTGTTTGGGTTAGGTTAATTCAGCTGTCGTAAGCAGCCGGCAACTCGTTATCTCATAAACTTAATAATTATTAAATGCAGTTATTCTCACTTAATACTAAATCAAATATATAATGCTGCTTCCGACGATTTTTCAGGGTTATTAAAATCAGATATGGTGTTTTTCTTTATAAATCATTATTATTTATAACAGAAACGTTTAATTTCTTACTCAGGTGATTTTTTAAAAAATTGTCACCACATTTTCCGATTAATATCTTCAACATTAATAATAAATCAGTTCCAGTTACCGATTGTTTCATAAAAATGTTTGCACTTGACATTAGTTTGGTTCCAGTTTAAAAGTAATCCAACTTACGTTCCGGACAACATCTGCCCCATAGTAGAAATTGAGGCGCATGTTGCCACAAGTTCCTTGTAATCCTCTAGACCCATTGAGCTTGCACTCTTCAGCGACCGTGCGATTACTGACCAGTCAGTATCATTGGTATGAATTACCTCTATTGAACTTTAACTGTTTTGCAATCGTGCGATTCTCAACGAATCAGTATTGTTACTACGAAATGATGCAAGTAGTACACATGCGCGTTGGAAAGCGGAAACCATTCTTCGGAAAAAGACCGCGAATTTTGCTTTTGCTAAGGCGGGTTTTCATGTGAGACCGACGGTATCATGCTACAGTGGAAACGTATTGTTATCGACGCAGCATTACATAACCTTAACTTCTTTATAATTGAAAACAGCATTTTAAATGATAACTTCACGTGCTTCCGGTGTATTGAACCAGCCGGAGACCAACACGGTAATTTAGAAACCGAAGTAGTGCAAAATAATTTTCATTGAGACATTATCATAGATAAAACGATCATATTAAAATATGGACTCTCTAACGTCCGGCTCGTTAACAAGTTCCCAACGGGAGGAGCTTATGGATCAAATTAAACAACAAATTGCTGTTGCAAATGCACAGGAGTTACTTACGGTACGATTACACAAGTACACGATTATTTTTTACTTTTAAGAATGTAAAGTGAATGAATGGCGCAAGTTTACTCTCATATTTTTAGAAAATGACAGAGAAATGCTTTAAAAAGTGTATAATTAAGCCAGGTACGACGCTGGATAGTTCTGAACAGGTAACCCTTCTTATTTTATAAAATATAACCTTAAAGGAGACTAAATATTTATAAAAATGTATTGAATAGTAAATTGACTAATTTCTAATCACAATTGCTGCAGATTCCAGTTTTAGAATGTATAATTAATTTTGTAATTTAATGTCTACTTAAAGCTAAGGATTTATTTTCTTTCGTTTGTATCTGATTCAGTTAGATTCACTTAATGTAAAATATATTATATGAAATATAAATGAATTATATATATATAAGGTTATTCTAAAATTGTTCACAAAATTATCAGTCAATGTGTCAAAGAATTTCATCATAAGTACATAGCAAATCATTGTTTCTTAGACTAGTTTTAACTTGTAGCACACAGTTATTTGACATTAACCTAAAGTAAATATATTGTTATTTAAAAATATTGTATTATTCTTTGTATATATTAATGATTGTTTTTCTTATGTGTTATAATTTCTGAGCAAAAGAGAGCTATGACAAAAAAATTAAATGTACCATGAGAAGATAATGATCAAGAGTCATGAGAATAAAATTTACAAAATTGTTTTGTTAAAACTTTCAAAATATCTCAATGTGTTTCAGTATAAATAAAATATATGAAAATATATTTACCATGTGGAATGCTTTTGAATATAACATTTTTTAATTAAAACTGCTTTTGTAACATTGTTTTTTAATCCAATTTTCAGATTAAAGTATATAGGAAACAAAGTAAAAAAATTGCAAGTTTAATTATGCAATTTCTATTGAGAAACACAATGTTTAATAAATTTTAACAAATGCCTTAATATCTTAAGACATTACTATTGGACGTAGCTCCTCTTGCACTGGACTGCTCATTCGAATAGTTAAAAGCTTTGATTTGTTAAGAGCTACCTTTGTATATATTTATTTTCATTTTTATAAATATAAGATCATTTTATTGATTATTATGTTTTACTTTCAGAAATGTGTAGCAATGTGTATGGACCGGTATATGGATGCATATAATCTTGTATCGAAAGCATATAGTGATCGACTACAAAGAGAACGTAATAGAATGTAAAAGTATAAATTTTTGAATAAATTGTTTCCTTATTGTACATCCTGTAGTTCACTGTATAGTAATAATTATATGTTTACTATTTTCAAAACATTGTTGAAAAATATTGCAATTGTAATTACAACATATATTTATTATAAGATTGTTATAGAAGAAACATCTGCAAGTTAGTAATAAACATTAAACAATTTTTTTACACATTGAGGTGTTAATTTTAATTAATTTCAATTACAAAACTTACTTTTATATATGTATATGTGTGTACATTGTATTGTCCATGAATAGTGTAATTACACTATTGTGCACATTTATAGAATAGTAATATAATATAATAAATTAAAAATTTATTAATATATACATATATATTTATTATTAAAAAGCGAATGAACTTTATATTATTATTATTAATATTTCCTTTTTCATAAGATATTAGATAACAAATATTGTTTATCTATTGTCTGTTTTATATAATACACGAATATGTTGAATAATTGTAAAAATAAAAGGCATTTATTAAAATTAAAAATAATGAAATGAATAATTCATTGACATTATTTTTACTTATCTGCGTTCATAATAAGGATTGGTTACAAGGTGTTCATAAAAAAATTCACACTTGCAAAAGAGAAAAATTTTTATAAAATAAATAACATATACATGAATATCATTACATCGTACTCCAAAATCATAAATAAGTAACTTAGGTGTTTCGTAAATCCCACAATTCCATAGTATGTATTTGCATTGTTTATTATTCATACACACTAAAAGGCACAATATAGCTACCAATATCTCAACGTGGTTACAGATGTAATTCTCTAAGACTGTATGAAAAAATATTGTGAATAGTTCATTAATACTTTATCTGCTTAATTTGACAGTATAAATTAGCAAATAACATTAATTAAATTTATTACAACTATTTCGTACCAGTGTTTGCAGGATCTATGATTAATTCATATATAGTGCATTAAATACCGTCATCATATGTACAGATTAATACAGATACATTTTATAACATAACAAATCGATATCATTACCCATTTATAATATTCCTTTCCTATCAAAAAAGTCCTTCAAAGATGTATGTATCAAAAAAACAAATTGGTATTTATCTTTTATTTGGAAGATACACTTCCAAGGTTTTTTGTACTGAATTCTTTTAATGCTTAGCATATAAAATTAAATGTTGCATATCTGTAATGTATTTTACATATATATTTTAGAAACTTTTGAAAATAGTATGTAACAAAATTGCCAACTGATAATATATTCACCAGAATAGCTGAAAGCTTATTCTCCGTTAGATATAAATAACAAATGGAAGTAGATAATGTTGTTCTATGTTAACAATTCATCATTGATTTGACATGGTAGCAGACAATGTGATCTTGTAAGAAATTATTTTACTAATCTAAAGAAACATGATTATATAGTACTTTAGTTAGCTTTGATTAATTTATTGAAATTATTCTGTGTTAAAGTTATAGTGATATGCAGAAGAATATTATAATTGAAGTTCTTCTAAGTAAAAGAAATGAGAAGAAAAAAAGAAAAAAATTCTTAGTAAATGTGGATTAAAAAATTAATATTTTGTTTAACTCACTTTTGTTTCTTTTCATTTCTTGTTATTAAATACTCCTGCATTATTGATTGTTGATGAGGAATAAATCGTCACTACAACTAAAAATTATTGATATTTTATCACTTCTTTTGCGCCACAGAGCCTGCAACCATGCTGAATACTTTTCAAATCAAACTGGAATTAACGATGAACACAAGATGATATCAATGTATCAAGATTTGTTTCTGTACGAATGCAACAAATATATTGTAATTACAACGCAACTGATAATTGTAATAAACCTGTAACAAGACCTTCAAAAATGTTAAAATACATGAAGACTACATAACTATAAATTAATCGAGTTTAAAATTACTTGAAACCATATAAATATAAAATCGTTTGTATACCTTGTGATAACAAACGTCTACAAAAACATTTTCAAATTTTATGAAAATACAAAATAAAATTTTAATATATCATGTATTTATGAAATATATTGTAAATTATGCTCTCACACACACGCGCGCGCGCTCTTTCTCTCTTTTATATTCTATAGTGAAAAATACTTATGCTGTAAATTTGCTTACTAATTCTAACAATACAACAAAAGTGTAATAATCTTCATAACAATGGAATGTATTTATGCTTTACGTTCTATAGTGTAGGAATGTTCAGTGTTGTCCTGAAATTGTGTTTATAAAATTATGTTATATTGATTTTAAAATGTAACCACGTTGATTGGTCAGGAACACACCTGCTTTAATATATACATAGTGATAAAAATTGATTCAAACTAAGCGATTTCATTGTTCTACATATACTCTGAATAATACAGAAATTAGCAAATTTGTTCTGTTTGCTACTCCAGTGATAATTCTATATAAATATATACTAGTACAAATTTTTATGCTCAAGATGTAAATCTTAAATGGGCAAGTGGTTTTGATCATTATAAATCACCTAAATAATATAAAATCAATTATTAACTGTTTTTATTCATAACTAATAAAAAAACATCTAAAAAAATATGTAAAATAAAAAACTCAACTTTCAGCAAAACTAAATAAGAAAAAGTTATAGCTGTTTAGTGACTGATCTTAATTATATCTTTTATGATGAATCTATAGCAAAAATAAATGCTTAAGTATTTAAATTTTTGTATGAGCTAGCATCATTTAGAAAAATATTTTATGTTAAAGTTTTGATATGTTGATAATAATGTACCTCTATAAAATGAAAACACATGTATTGTAGAAGTGTAAGAAATAGTACTGTGTCATATTAAATTACAGAAGTTCCTTGCAAATACATCAGAACTTTAACCTCAAATATTTTCATAAATAATATACATTCGTACAAACATGTAAGTACGTATTTGTTTACTTTTGATTTAAATTCATCACAAAATGTTTAATGAATATCAGATGATGCAACAGCTATGAGTCTTCCTCATAAGTAAACTCAGTCATATTGTATTATAAGTAACACTGTATAGTGAAATTACATTCAACAATTACTTCCTAATTGAGTTATATATGAAATGTTTTAGCTATATAATTATAGTAATTTTAGTCTTAAATAGAGTTAGTCTTGTGCAGATGGAATTGTAAGTCACATTAAAAAGATTATGAAATCTCTTTGTTTGAATCAGTTACAGTATTTAGTGTTGATGACTATAAATTAGTCATGTGCTACTAAAAATTTTTGTGAAGAAAGCAGGCTGTACATTTTTACAAACAGATTTTGATTTGTCAAGCATTCCGTTGATCCACCATGAATTGTACTTAGTTATTGCATCTTATTCGCAGCATAATATATTAATACGAATATGTTTATCAAGGTATTGGATTGCCCAAAAATTTAGTTTCTTAGTCTAAAGCTTTATAATTATTGAGATATTACAAATTAGGTTTGCAAAGAAAACATAAGCTCCTAATTCTCCATCAGATAACTTCAACTTTCATAAATAATTATTTTAGTTTACACATTTAGCACCATTACCTTTGAAAAGAACAATTTAATTTATTTTTAGGCAATCCACTTTTAGACGGATAATTTATCAATATTGCTATCGATACTTATACCAGTATCTTCAGTTAAGTGAGGTAATTAATGACGTTCAGTCATAAAATCAGACAAAAATTATTTTGGTAAACACAACAAAATTATTACAAAGTTTTTTAAAGAGACATAACTAAGTATCCAACAATCATTAATGTAGCTGATTACTTTCTGCTTCTTAAGGTATTTTAACATTGAGATAATTGGCTTTAAGAATAATAATACTAGACATATTTACAGAATAACGTAGAAGGCAGCTTGTCTGAAAATCCAATAAAAGTCTTTGTATTACAGTTCTAAGTCAATCAACGATGTATCACAATTTCTAAACAAAAACATTTTGCATACTGATTTTGAACATTTAATGTATCAGATTGAATTAAATAGTTCTTCATTTCTGTGATGTCAATGTACTTTTCTAATTGCAGACATTTCTTATTGCATTACAAAATTATATATATGCTAACAACATTTGTTATATAAATCTCTTGGAACTTTCAGATGCTTTCTGTTTTCAATTCTTAAATTTACATGAAATATAATTTTACATCTTATCGTGGTAGTAACAAAAGGCATTGGCAGTTGGTTTATCTATGTTTAGCTCATTTCAATAAAACATTTCGTATTTTCTTTGTAAATAGCTAAAATATTTTACCTGTCATTTTACAACAAATGTAATACTAAATTCAGAGTATTCCTTCAAAAACTTTCATTTTTAAATACTGATAGAATATATCAAATAGGAATTTATGATTTATACAAAAATATGTTTGTTTCTATTGAGAAATATATATATAAAATACGGAAAATGTAACACTTTTAGTAATACATTCAGACGTTTCCCTTCTACGTTTTTTTGTAGAAAAACTTATAAGTATTGAGCCATAAATGGCAGTGCCATGTCAAAAACCAAAAAGTAATTCTGCAAGTTTGTGATTCGCCATAATCTTCATTAACATACTTAATATCCTAGTGTAGGATATCAAATATGAATGTTATAAAAAAAAAAAATAGCGTTTTGAAATACTTGCAGAACATAAAGACTGTACTTGTTTTTTGATCTTTCAATTATAATTCTTTCGCACAATTAGCTGTAATACCCGTTGTAAAATTTGATATATTTTTATCCATATTTAAGTCTTCAAGCTAAAAAAGAATTATAAGTGGAGTACTCAAACTATGTAAGAAAATGTTTGTTACTTAGTAACATGTATTAAGCGAGAAGACCTTTCATTTGTGTCGAATTTACTTACACATGAAGTGCTGCTCAATATATCATCGACTTCCTCAATTTCTTCGCTTATGTCTTCACTGTGCACACTTTGAGATTTGTCTTGTTTTTTTGTGAGTAATTTTATTGGACTATTTGATTTTTCAGGTTCCTTTATAGGGCTTTGATCATAAGCACTACCAGATGCAGATGAAATAAAATCTTCTTCGTAATTATCAACACCATCAGTTCCTGAAAAAATCATTTTGATGATAATATACACATACACATAAATAGATTGATGATTCCACTGTAAATCTTTATGTACTTGTAAGATATAAATGTGTTAAACATAATGCAATAAAATAATGAAGTAAATTTTTATTCTACTTTTAAAACAAACAAAGCTTTATTAATTTTTATTTTTCAAAAATGTTCAAACGTGACAAATGTACATTAACATACCAAGTCCAATATCCATCAATTCCTTCAGATCATTAATATTAGTCTTTTTGCCATTTAATGGTGGAAGATCACTAAGTATAGATTGAGATTTCTTATCTAAAGATGGTAAATCTTGTAAAAAGGATTCAGTATTATGTATAGTATTGATATTTTCTCTTTTTCCATCAACAATAATTTCTTCAAAGTAAACAGTTTTCCCAAAACTATTTCCGGTATTAACTGACTTTTTATTTTGTACGTTATTTGTCATTTGTAATTCCAAACTATTTATATTATTTTGCTTATTTATATCTTCAGTTTGATTTGTTTGTAGTTCAGTAACTATAGATTCATCAAACTTAATTAAAGGCTCGGTTTTATTTAGTAAATTTGTTTGGATGGTTGTATTTATTTCAGTCTCCTCTGTCATGTGATTCATCACTGTAGTTGTGCCATTTGGACTTACAGAGAGTGTATCAAAATGCATATTATTGTTCCCTTTACTATCAATTCCATTGTCCTTCTGTGAACTTTCAGAAATGGAATTCTTCCTGAGAGAATCACTTTGTTTTTCACAATTTGATTGATCTACTGAAATATCATCAAAAGATATTTCTTTGCTTTTGTTATCTTTTATTGTCACATTTATTGGAAGTTTTGGGCTTTGTTGTGAAACACTCTCCAATTTACTTGAAATATTATTATTCGATAACGATGTTGTTTCTTTATGTAATACCTTTGGAATGGAAATCTCAAATGTTGCATTAGCAATATTTGTTGCATTTTCATCAGTTTTATTAAATCTGCTGTTGTCAGTTTCATTCTGTAAAAATAATTATACCTTACAATTATTATGTTTAATAACATAAAATATGTATAATATTTAATGTTTTTAATGCGATAGGTTTCAAAATATCTTGGCATAAATACCTTTTGTGTATTATTGAAGGCACTAATCATGCTATTTTTTAAAATTTCCCCAAGTAATGGTTCATTTGACTCAATACCTAATTCTTCACATAATTTATTTCTTCCAACATAGTTATATTCTTTTCCAAAGTATGTCTCTGGATCATATACAGATATTGTATAATCAAGACCAAAATATTCTAGGAACTCCCTAACCAAGGAAAACAATAATTTTCCTTCTGAATTAGCCAGGTACTGTTTTACAGTTTTATTGAGAAGTGGTTCTGGATTCTAAAATATTAATTTAATTATATATTCCAGATATCTAAAGGCCACAATGTAAACAAATTTTGCTTATTATTCATAAGTGAAAGTATTTATAAATAAAATTTTTACATTGTTTTTTTAATTTACTATAAACTTTGTATTATTAATTAAGCTGTGTTATAAGTTTATGTTTGAAATATCAATTCCTATAAACAAACAAACGTATAACAAATATTTTTATAAATACAGACAGAAAGCTACAAACATAATTTTTTAAGACATAGAAAATTCTGACATACCATTACTGATTCTTGTTCTTCTAAAGCTAAGAACACACTTGCTCTCAGTTCTGCCTATAACATTACAAAAACCGTTGAAAAAAGTATCCTGACAAAAATAAAAAATTTCATCGGGTTCTTTGACATAAAATACATAACCTAAAAAAAAGGCGTGATTTTTATAACTTCGTTTTGACATACCCGCACTTTTGCAAGAACACCATTATTCTCGAGGGTTTGCACCACCAAATCCCGTAATTCTGTATCTTCTTCCATGGAAATGTTTCCGTCTATCATGATTATAAATAAAAATTACTCCCACAAACACTCAAGAAATGTAAATATTTACGCTTTCCATCGCGTGTCTTCTTTTCACAGATGTTTATCTAGAGATTATTTTTTCCCAGTCTAGGGAGTTTAAACTTAACAACGTCGAGAAAATTATATTATTTATTATATGGAAGAATCTATTTTGTATTTTTACTTCAATTTTGTGAAAGTGCATATAAAACTAAGATAGAGCTTATTACACAATAGTTACTGTAGAACACAAAACGTAAAGTAAGTCATCAAATTTAATACTTTGTTCGAGTATGTTACAATATGTCAGTATTGCCAATGTGCCGTAGTCTTTAATTATAAAAAATTAAATTGAAGAAAAATAAATAACGGTATTTATTCTATTCAATAATTTTTTTTATATATATCCATACAAATAAATAAGTCAATGTCTATACTGACATTTTAAAATACCGGAAGTAACTCGACTACTTAAATGTAACGAACATTTCGGACGTTTGAATTTCGTATTACCATGTGTACTGTGTTTATTGATTATCTAATTTCAAACATTTAAATATCATATACAATGTTTCGATTGTGTATTTATTTATTTAACATTTTATCAAAATCGAAATTTGAGTAACAATAAAATTCATTCGCAAGATTATTTTGATGATGAGGTACAAAATTACAAATTTTAACATTCAACAGCTTTTCTGCACACTCTGCCATAACAGCACCTGATAACAAGAAGAAACAAATAAAATAATATTAAATTATAAATAAGAAGTAAATACTTACCTGTACAAAGTACAATATTTTTCTTTGCCAAGAATTTTATTGTGAGCGCAGTTTTTGTTAAACATTCTTCAGAAAGAAATGGTGGATCAGCTATGACTAAGTCATAATAATTTTCTTTGTCTTTTGGTAAGTCCAAAGGAAATTTATAATTATAGGGTACATAATCAGAGCCAAATGCTTTGAAACGTTCATCATATTCAAAAAGTGTTACTATGAACAAAAAATTTATTTATTTATTTATATTGACAATAATATTACAGAAATGTAGCGTCATACCTTGACGTTCACCACAGCTTCTTTTTAATTTATTATAAAGCGTAGGACATGAAATTAATGCAATCTTTCCATCAGATTGTGTAGAATGTATTGCACCATTTACAAGAGTGTCAGTAGTGTTTTCATCATACCAAAATTGACTTAATTGCTATTAAATTTTGTTAACATTTGAAAATAATAATATTATAAAATATAATATACATTCATAAACGAAAATCAGTTTTAAAAATCGTATTTTTTATAAAATATTTATATTATTTGCTGTCGTAACGATGTACTAATTAATAAATAAATGGAAAATTTAATTTTTTCAACAACATTATTTGAATATGCAGAGCATTAACTTACCCAATTTTCATCAAAAGAAACGTTTAATGTTTGATTTTCTGAAAAGCATTGTAATTGGTTTTCTCTTTCTTCTTTCTCTTGAAGAAATTCCTTTAAAGCAGCTAGTGTTGTGGGACATAATTGTAAATCATCATCGTCACTGTCGCTCATTTTTTTACTAATTATTGTATATATATTTATACAGAGCACTAAATTTTAATAATATGATCTACTGAAGAAATCGATAATTTTGCACACTATATACACCACATGTTAAACCACTATTTTACGTTACTTATAAGCATATTTACATTAATAAATAGAAGCGTTAATTCTATTTGATTAAAGTTTTACATTCTTTAATGATAATGTTATATTGTATGTATGAAATGTCATTAGATAGTAAAAGTTTTAAAACCTAAAAGATAGAAGTTAATCTTTCACAATAAAGATTGTCCTTCCTTTTCCTATTGCGACATAACCTCTATGTTTAATGTTATCGTATATTGTACGAGTACCGGGATTGATTCGCCGGTTCTGAGATCGAATACTACTGTCAGTTACTTTCTAGGAAGAAGAAAAAAATATGACAATGGAAATAGAAAATATAAAATTATTTCAATCAATTGGGTTAAGTGAACAGAAGGCTACAGAAACGTTAAAAAACAAACAAGTTTCCAACAATTTAAAACTTGCTATAACAGAGGTTAGCATATTATTTAATATTTAAAAATACATGTGTTTATAGGAATATCGATTTAATTACTATTTAAATAGATCAATTTTTCGTTTATTTAAATTTACTATTGATATGCATTTTATTAGTGTTAACGAAATACTATTTTAGTTACTGAGTATTGCATCACTATTATCACATTTAGTTGTACCATATGTAATCATATTTATAGGCCAATAAATATGGAATTATTACTCCAGAGATTGGAATTTTATTATATCATCTTGCTTCAAAAATTAAGAATCAAATTTCTGACAAATTACCATTTGTTGCTAAATACATAGCTGAGAAAAAGTTAGATACAATACAAAGGGTAGATGTAGCGTTAAGTTTCTTACTTCATCATACTAAAGAAGCAATTGATGTTTCGAATTTTGAGGAAGAATGTGGTATAGGTATTGTTGTTTCACCAGAAGAAATTGAAATTGAAGTAGAAAAAGCTATAAATGAACATAAATCAGAGATATTGCAAAAAAGGTATTATATAGTTTACTTAATTAACTTAGAACATCATTTGACAAATTTTAATGCATTAAGTTATATGTATTTGCAGATATCAGTTTAATCTTGGTCCATTAATGCAACATGTCCGTAATAATTTAAAATGGGCAGATGGGAAAGCAGTTAAAAATGAATTTGATGTTCAAGTACTTGTATTGTTAGGACCTAAAGTTGATTCTGATTTTGCTCCACCTCCTAAACCAACTAAACAAGCAAATGCAAAGAAAGGTGGTAAAGACAAGGGTAAGTTTTAAATTTAAGATGAACACAAAATTAATCACTTGTTAAAAATTCTAAAAAGTGAATTATTTAATTTTCTGCTGTATAGCAGAACAAAAACATGCAGTGACAGCAAGTGAAAAAGTAGGTGCTCAAACAATAAGTGAATTGATGAAGACTAAAGTTCATTTCCATACGCCAGGAGAAAATTATAAAACAGAAGGATATATTGTAACTCCGAACACACATGAATTGTTACAACAACATTTAAAAATAACAGGTGGTAAAGTGAGAACTAGATTCCCACCAGAGCCTAATGGAATTTTACATATTGGGCATGCAAAGGCAATCAATATTAATTTTGGGTATATTTCATATTTTGTTGTATATTCTTATGTTTAGTTTTATACTTTTTTATATTCTTGTCTATATCATGTTAGACTCTAATACAAAGAGTGATTTTATTGTAGATATGCAGCAGCTCATGATGGCATATGTTACTTACGTTATGATGATACAAATCCTGAAAAGGAGGAAGAAAAGTTTTTTATTGGAATTCGTGAAATGGTAGAATGGCTTGGATATAAACCAGCTAAGATTACACATTCTTCAGATTACTTTCAACAGCTGTACGAATGGGCTATTAAACTTATAGAAAAAGGTTTAGCATATGTTTGTCATCAATCTAGTGAAGAAATAAAAGGTTTTAATCCTCCTCCAAGTCCATGGCGAGACAGGCCAATTTCAGAAAGTCTTCAACTGTTCCAAGTAATTGCATTTCCCATAAATAATATTAAGAAAAAATTAATTTAAAGTGACTTTGTGATTTTTTTTTGTATAGAATATGAAAAATGGTTTACTTGAAGAAGGTGAAGCCACATTACGTATGAAAGTAACATTAGAAGAAGGAAAACAAGATCCAGTTGCATATAGAATAAAGTACACTCCTCATCACAGGACAGGAGATCAGTGGTGTATTTATCCTACATATGATTTCACCCATTGTTTGTGCGACAGTATAGAACACATTACACATTCTCTTTGTACAAAAGAATTTCAGTCGCGAAGGTCGTCATATTATTGGCTTTGTAATGCTTTGGATATTTATTGCCCCGTACAATGGGAGTATGGCCGGTTAAACGTGAGTTACACAGTCGTTTCAAAGAGAAAAATTGCCAAACTAATTGAAGAAGGTTTCGTATCTGACTGGGATGATCCTAGGTATTTTAATATTTACATATTTGAAAACAGAAGTCCTAATCCGTTTATGATTATACAAATATCGTACTCTTTTTAGATTATTTACACTAACAGCTCTTCGTAGACGAGGCTTTCCTTCTGAAGCAATAAACAACTTTTGCGCACAAATGGGTGTAACTGGTGCTCAAGCAATTGTTGATCCAGCTGTTTTAGAAGCATGCGTTAGAGATGTTTTAAACGTTACTGCGACTCGGCACATGGCTGTTTTGGATCCAATAAAAGTGACCATCAGTAATTTTCCACATGAAAACCCCGTGAAATTGTCTGTTCCCGATTTTCCAACTGAACCGGAGAAAGGACAACATGATATTGTGTTTGATGAAATCGTTTACATCGAAGCATCTGATTTTCAAGAGGTACAATTCAATGCTTACACGGTAGTTCAATGAAGGAAGTAATAGTTATTGTAATTATGTTAAAAATTTTATTATACATTGACAGAAAGCAACGAAAGATTTTCGACGCTTAACATCTGATCAGCCTGTTGGTTTGAAGCACGCAGGAGTTGTATTAACAGTCAAAAAGATAGAAAGAGATGATAGCGGTAATATTGTAAACATTATCGTTACACAAGAACCTGCTTCTGAAAATAACAAACCTAAAGCTTTTATTCATTGGGTGTCGAATCCTGCATTGGCGTCTATTAGATTATATGAACGCTTGTAAGTATTAGGGGAATATTTAGAGTAAGAATTTAAACTAAATTAAATAAGTTGATGTTCCAAGGTCATTCGAGGTCATTTTAACACTTTCTGTATAATAATAACGGATATTTAGTGTAATTATAATATTTGACATACTTTTTTTTTATTCGTGTGTAATGTGGTTATTAGATTTAAACATAAAAATCCGGAAGATTCGAATGAAGTACCAAACGGGTTTTTGAGTGACGTTAATCCGAATAGCAAAAAAGAAATTGTTGGCTATGTTGATACAAGCTTGGCAAGTTTGGCGAAACCTTTGGATAAATTCCAATTTGAACGCATCGGTTTCTTCTCTGTAGATCCTGATAGTACATCAGGAAAGGTAAGAATGAAATATAACATTTAAACATCTATATCATTACTAATTTATTTCTCTGTTTACAGCTTGTTTTTAATAGAACCGTGACATTAAAGGAGGATTCTAAAAAAGCGTAAACAAAATCAATTTGCCAATAACTTAGCACGTGGACGAATCAATTTAAAAATGTTTGTAAAATTTTATATGATATTTATAAATAATAATCGTATCAAAGGGATGTTCTGTTTTAAAATTTTATTATAATTTACAATTGCAATAAAATTTTGTTAATAATATTTCTACGTAAGTAACAAATAATTTGTATGTGTGTATTAATTCATCATACAGTTCATCATACAGGATTCGTAAGTAGGTACCATATACTTGATGTTTATGAAAGCATCTTCGCCTCCGTATATCTCAAGCATTTCAAGTGTTTCCTGTATCATATCAGCAGGATTCTCTCCTCTCTGCTGTGCGTAATCTATGCCCTCTCCAAGATTCACTGCAATATTAACTTGAATTATTACCTTAATATAAATACATGATTAATTTAACACTTTTTACCGTTTCTATCTTTCAATAAATTGAGAACTGGTAAGATTTGTCGAAAATATGGCACTAAAGCTTCCCCAACACAATCTGCTGAACGTACAAGCTTCTGAAGAGCTCTCATCGTAATGCAAATGATTTCTGGCATTTTTGTATTTAGAGCTTCTGCAATAAATGGATATTTTATACAGTGTAAAGTATATTGTACTTAGAGAACCGTTTATGAAAAAGAATATTACTTTTAATAGGAATTATTAATTGTGGCACAACCGGCAGAATTTTTGGACCACCTTGTTCTAGCATATCAGTTATTCCTTGTTCTACTAAAAATTTATATGGTTGTTCAGTTTCCGTCAGACCGTCGAAAAATAACGGTAAATAATGATGAAAATCTAAATTTTCGATTTTAACTTTCCAACTGATTTTAGGCCCGTAAGAATCAGTTTCTAATGTAATCGGGAATACACCTCGTTCGTAGAATTTACGGAAAGTGGATGGCTTAGGTGGTTGTGGATTGTAGAGGCCACATCGTGGAGGTTTTGCAACTACAGTGTTTTCCTATGAACAAATTACCAATACTAGTAAATAGAAATTAAATACAGTAATGAAATATTAAAACCTTACTTGCAAAGCTTGAATTGTAAACGCGGGAACAATTCTGGGTTTCTTTTTTTTATAGAGTGGAATATCTTTTCGAATTTCACTCCAAAACTCTGTTTCATTCACCATTCCGATATTCTATTATGAATACTTGATTAAAAAAGAGATTTAAATTATTCCTTGTTGCTTTGTCCGATACTTTTATATTCAAGATGAAATACGTACAAATTTCACATCAATGACATATCATTAAATGTTGTTGAAACGTTACTGGAGACACTTGGATCACAGTAACACAAGATATGATAGTTATGGATTAAACATGTTGTTTCCTAGCAACTAATACGTTATTTAATGACTGACAAAGTTGATGTTTATGTATATTCTTTTAGAGCCGTGTTTTCGTTTAAAAAGATATATAAATAAAAATTACTCGTTTGATTAGAATACATTTATCTTTATATACATTAAATATTTTATTACAAAGTACATAACAGTTAATTTACATTTTAGATGCGCTTTTTGTAATTTTCTTGTGGAATCGAGGATCATCAAATATTAAGTCCCTTTTTTGTGGCTCATCCTTGTCAGCTGTATTTTTATAATAAGGAAAATACTATGTTACCTATATAAAATAACTGTGCAATATTCTTAAATTTCAATAAGTAAGTTAGAAAAGGATATTTGTGAAGTAATTTGAAAATTCCTGTTCCTACTGGTACTGGAATTCCCATAATAATTGATTCAGACACGCCGCAGATTACATCTTTTTGCCCATAATAAGCTGCGTCAAACAGATGATCGGCTGTCTTCTCGAACTGTTAAATAATTATTTATTAGCGATTTTATTTCAGATAGAGATATGTAAAATCAATACAAAAAATATCTTACCGAGGCTAAATTTAAGACGGATTCTTTCATTTTCGCTAATCCTTGTCTCGTAATACCCAATACTTCTCCTCTACTAGTCATCAAATCTGCCACAAGCATTGGATGCCTTCTATCGATGCTCATTCCATGGTTCTCCATTACTAATTTAATTTCTGTCATTATAGTTGCTCTTGCAGCCTCAATTCCTAAAGTTTTAAAAACCTAAAACAATATATTATGTACATCGTCCTAATTATTTATATTCTACTAGAAACTTCAAATTTCATACTTACTTCCAGTGTATTATTTGATGTTGTTTTTCGTCCTAAAACACCGAGAGTTGCCATAACTTCACGCATATTGTCACCTTCGACGTACAGTTTATACTTCGTTTTACCAGTTGAATCGTCATTATGTATGACAGCTCTAGAGACTGACGGTAAACCCTACAATAAATAATGCAATAATGGTGTATCGTGTGAATCAAAGAAAATTTGTTAAATACTGTTACTTTATCCTTAGTATTTACCTTCACAACAATGTTTGGTATTGTCTCTTTAAGTTGGGTAAGAGCATAATTTAAACTGTATTTATTTTTGCTGGGACTCACTGTGATGATGGAATCGCCTCTTACATTGACTAATTTCGGATTCAGTCTTAATTTTGATGTACAAATTCTAATAGATAAAAATGTACCTTATTTAAGAATACTGTCTGTTTAAATAGCTTTTTGTATGTGAAAAATTAATGTACTTACGAATAACGTATTGAATTTACGTCAACTTCTAATTTTAACAATTTTATTCTATCGATATCTAACTTTATTAACAAGAAACAATCGTCCGGCAGGTATACTTCTTCAATGTATTCAGTTACTTCTCCCAAAATTGTCTTCTCGATTCTACCTTTCACCCTTCTGGCATATTCCGCATCAGTATCGGTTTCCTAATACGAATAGAGAAAGAAGGAACACAGTTTAAGTTACTATATACAGATACAAAAATCTATATCATGTGTGACACTTACCAATGCTGCTGTGATAATAGGCGTGCTAATCCTAGGGTTTGCGTTAATAATTTCTTTAATACGCGGTACACCCTGAGTAATGTTCATAGACGCTACACCAGCGAAGTGAAATGTTTTTAAGGTCATTTGTGTACCGGGTTCTCCAATACTTTGTGCAGCGAGTGCGCCAACGGCTGTACCTGGCTCTATCTTTGCTCTCATATATTTCTCTTTACAAGTGTGAATAAACTCGACTAATTGGGAAACCGTAAGTCGCTCGAGTTGTAAAATTACAGGTACATTCAGTGGAGCATTATGTCGGAAACGTGCTATTTTACGCGCTACGCTTTTAAGAAATGTACTAGAAAAATAGCATAATGATTTATATTCAGAATTATTCTATTTAAAAAATTCATGTTAATACTTACGATAATTCTTGCTTGAATTCTTCACTAAGACACTCGTATTCCTCGGAATTCAATAGCTCATTTGTAGCTTTAATTATGCTAGGACCATCCAATGGTTTTTCATGCTTGCATGGCGATTTAGCTCTTACGTGGTCCAATATTCTTTTATAATCCACTGGGCAATCTTTACCTATAAAGAAATGTGTATGTTACTTCTCTATTAGAAGACATAAGGAAAACATGTAAAAATCAGAGAAAAGAGAATCAAACAGAATAAAGAAATTCTAACCTTCCATGTATGTAGGATCTAGGGCATCTCCACCATACAATATTTGTACAATATCTCCAACCGAATTACGAACTGTCATATCATAATGAAGGCACAAATCTTCTAAGCTTTTTACTAATCTTCTCTGCATGTAGCCAGTTTCTGCAGTTTTAACAGCCGTATCTACAAGACCTTCTCTTCCACCCATCGTGTGAAAGAAAAATTCCGTCGGAGTTAAACCAGAATAAAAGGAATTTTCGACGAAACCTTTAGCTGCAGGGATCTTTGAATGTCGTTCGAAATGCGGCAAAGCTCGGTCTTCAAATCCATTCGGGACTCTTTTACCGCTGATAGCTTGTTGCCCAACGCAGGCTAATTAGTGGAAAAGTAAGTAACCAAAACAATATTAAAATTCAGATAAAATACGAATTTTTAATAATCATTATTATTATATGTACCAATCATTTGTGAAATATTAATGAAGCTGCCTTTGCTACCAGATAAGGCCATAACTAACGGGCTGTTACTTGGGTGAAGTTCTTTTAAACACGCTTTACCAGCATGATCACGAATCACTGAAAGTTCCTTTAGTATCATCGCCTCCAATGTTTCTTCTTCGGTACATCCGGGTTGGCATACAAGACGTCCTTCTTCCATTTGATGAATGTACTCGGTACATTTCGAATACCTAAATCAACGTGTAACACGTTAATAGTATCAACAGAGCGATGTTAACATGCGTGTTCATTTTATTTATTTTTACCCAGCATTCAGAAGTTCATGTTTGGCTTTCAAAAGACCCTGTCCAGGTGTAACATCACCAATACCAATAGAAAAACCTCGATTCATAAGGAAAAAACTGGCCATTCTTGCTAATCGCCACATAGCTGTTGTTGCGATATCTTCACCCCAATCGCGTAATAGAATATAAAATATGTTTTGCTTTGATCCCGATCCCAATGTTGATTTATCCATAGACCCAGCTATTAATTCTGAATTGCGAATAATAACATCTGTAATGCACCAATTTAATTATATTTTCTTTGCGTTAACTTATAAGTAATTCATCAGTTATACGTACACGAGTCGTTAATGCATAATTCTTCATTGTTGGTATAAGCTCTTCCTTTGGTCTTTAAATTAGCTTTGATATTGCAAGAATTGTTAGGCTTCAAAATTAAACTAAAAATTTGTTTTCCCGTCCACAACGTGCTCGGCTTTAAAATAGCAGGTTCAGGTAAATTTATAGACATGGAAAGATCAAGTCCTGCTAAAAGGCAACCTGCTAACTGACTTGCTTGAGATTTATTCAAAAACATATCCTTTTGAGTTAAAAGGTATCCACCAGTGATAAAATCCTGTGTTGCTGCTATTAATAATTCACCGTTGCGAGGTGTAACTAAATTCGCTTTATTCTAAAAAAAAGTAAATGAAAATATTGTAAAGTTCTCATACACATATTTAATATGTTGTAACTTAAAATAATTTGTAAATTACCCCCATTAAGACCAACGCTTCTGCTCTTGCTTCTTCAGTTTGAGGTAAATGTAAATTCATTTCGTCGCCATCAAAATCTGCATTATATGGAGTACACACGCATTCATTGAACCTAAACGTTCTGTGTTGCAATACTTTCGCTTTATGTGCCATAATACTTAATTTATGTAAAGATGGTTGTCGATTAAATAATACTACGTCGTCGTCTCTAAGATGCCTTTCGACGATATCACCATACTATTTAATAAAATGAAAATAATTGATTATACCTTGTAATTTTTTAAGTTGTATCAGTTTTACGAGACTTTTGAAAGACAATGTTACCTGTAAATCTTGGGCAATTTTATGCCGATTACCATATCTTAAATATTTTTTAAACTGAGTTTTTCCCTGTTGTATAAAATTTGCACCTGGATGTACATCCGGACCATTTTTTACTAATTTCCTCATTAATTCTATATTCGATGGATTTACTTTTTCGGGATATGTTAAAATCTTTGCAACGTGAATAGGTACTCCAACCTAATGAAGAATTTATAATTATTTATCTCCGACAATTGTGATTATCATACAAAGCCATGAATTGAAACTTACTTGCTCAATTCTAAGATTAGGATCCGGTGAAATGACAGTACGACTAGAGAAATCTACACGTTTACCAGATAAATTACCACGAAAACGACCCTGTTTTCCCTTTAATCTTTGAACCAACCCTCTACCAGATTTTTTTGGCTAAAATATTTGAATACCTTGTAAGTAACATAGATAAATAAAAGACTGTATAATTTTAATTTGCTAGAAACTTACTTGCATGTTAAGAGGTATACCAGACATTTCGCTATTTATATAAAGAGCACAGTGTAACTGAAGAAATTCCCAGTCCTCGTTATACATTTGTACTTTTGCCCCACTTTGTCTATGTTTTTGAATAACATCATTGATAAAAACTATTTCTGATAATTTCATTGTTAGGTGATCTTCAGTTGTACCTGCTTTCAGATCTGATACAACACTAGGTCTAATACAAATTGGGGGCACAGGTATTCTTGTTAGTATTAAATCTTTTGGCATCCCACATTCTGGATTCATCATTAGCAAAGGAATGTCACTTTCCGGTATTTTCTCCAATATACTTTGTACCTTAAATTAAGAATCGTTATTAATACTAACATTTATGAATTTAATATAATATTGTCTCTTTAAATCTTGGAAAACTGAGACTTATAGTGATGATAACAACACAATAAGCATGGAAATAGAATTAAAAAAAATTATAGAAGCATAAGTACATAAAAAAAGAAGAAGATAATATTGTTTACCTCTAATGGATTTAATACATTAACTAATCCAGTTTGAAGTACTGCTTCCAAAGCCTTATTATCCTTAAGTACATTATTATACTCTGCTAATTTTTCTTGAACAACAGCATCTACTTTCTTCTTTGCTTTATACTTTTCGTGAACTATTTTAAGTAAGCCAGCTTTCTTAACAGTCCCATTAAGGTCTCCACAATTTTGACAAACAGTAGTCTTTTTAGCCTTATCCAAAATTTGCTTACGTAGGGCTTTCCTAGACAAATATCCTAAATTTGGATTTAATGCTCTGGCTAAATAACGTTTCTTCTCAATTTTAGGCAGCATAACATGAGAACAATTCTATAAATTAAGATATTTCAATTAGTATGATGATTGATGTTAGTTGATATAAATATATACAAAATCAATGACACATTACTTTGCAAATAGTTTGTAGAATTCCAATAATAGCCCTAAAGTAACCCACATGGAAAACTGGCAATTCTAAATCAATGTAACCAAAATGTCCAATACATTCGTTTAAAGGTTTGCCACACGATACACAATTTGTTGTATTGTTACATGTTCCCTAAAAATGTAGATCATGGAAATATAATATTTTAATAGAAACAGATTAAAAAATATATAGAAATACATTATTTAAAATACCATTCTTCTATCCAATACACCATAGGGAACCGGAGTATGTTCGACATCTTGATTATATAAATTCTTTGCCACAACATGCATATGAGCCTGTCTCTCCATGTTGTGACGACTGTCCACCCCAAAGGATACATGGGAACTAATAAAAGAAAGACGATTTAAAATGATATATGAAATAACTATAAACTTATTAATATCATATTGAATGGATCAAATTTTCATTTCTTGATTGCCTGCACTATATAAATTTATCATTTGAATAATAGATAAATGCTCTGCTAGTATGTTTATAGAATATTAGGACAGAGGAACATTACGAAAATGATATTTTGTTCCACTGACAGCATAATTTATGTTACACAGAAGAAGATGAAGAATAAAAAAATATGTATTTAAAGTGCATTCAAATAATATACATACATTTTACGGGCTACGTCTGTTTCTCTGAATTGTTCCTTCACCATCGTGGAGGTTATACTTTATTCCTGGATATATAATATATTGTTCAATGCTACCTTATGTAAAAATAATTTAAGGTAGAGAATAAACAACTTCTAAGCTATCACAATGCCTGCGCCTACTTTTTTATACCAGTTACTACTTAAACAGTCAAAAGAATTGGAGGAATTCTTCAAACACGTGCTGTTCTCTGTTCGTGGTGCCATCTCGAATTTGACAGTTTGATACAGTTCATGCTGTAAGATTCAAGTAAATAAGTTGATAGCTATAAAAGTAGCCGGCACATAGAAATTTTCAAATAATCTTCTATGTAATATTTTGAATGAAATTACGTTCATCTGTTCTATATTATGTATTTTATTTTATATATAAGATGCATATTCAAAGTATTTCAAATTTATTGATAAATCAGTCAACTTTTCGTTTGAAATTATTACGTCCAACGGTGCCAACGTGAATTAGGGTACAATATACATATAGTACTTATGTATACCTCAAATGCTTGCTTTAATTTGCGTCGTATGAATCCAATCGGAGCGTTTTTCATTCATACTTTGATATTTCCTTGATAAGATATTGTCAACTCGTTTCGAACACAGGAAATCTGTTGAATTTTTATATGGTTGAACCATGCCGAGGGTAAGGTTTATATTTTTTAACTGAGTGTAAATAATGAACTAGGTTAAATCTCATGTGTTTTCAATTTACATTTTGAAATTCTTTATTGATATTTATAGGATATACGATCATATTTCCAAAGTGTTAAGTCTAATACCAGCAGTACTCCAGTAAAATTGAGTAAATCCACAAAATCCACAAAAAGACGAATAATTTCATCCGACGAAGATGAAACAATACAATCGCCTGTTAAGCGGTCTAAGGTTTTAACTCATTTATTTACCTAATTTTTTTAAAAATTTCATATATTGCATATTACATTTGTATCTTAGAAAACAAAAGTACTGGGACACAAATCAACTTCGCTTGACTCGAATGAAGAAACAAAGCAGAATAAAATAGTTTCTCCTGGTGATATTTTTGGTAAAAAACCAATAAATAGAAAAGAAGCTCCAAAGATATCGAAAAAATTGCAAAAGAAGGTAAACATTATTGAAACAATATTTTTTTTCCAGATACGAAAACGAGTAACATAATGTGTAATATGTATTGAAAGTTGGGGAGGATTAAAGTGAAATTTTACTTAAAACTTAATTTATAATTGTATGAGTGCTATCTGAATTAAAATTACAAAAAATTTATCAAATTTGAACAAATGTAAATGTCTAAGATTTTGTTTGTAAGTAAAGAAAAAAAAATTGAGCTTAATGTCTCAAGATAACAGTACATGGGTCTGAGATATTGCTGATACCAATTTTAAAAACTACATACCAATTGAGAAAACCAATTCAGAATTTCAGATGAGAATATCTTTTGAATTTAGTTGTAATATAAATTATAATGTAATACATATTTCATTTTATAGGAAGCTGAATGTCATAATGATAATGATTTTGAAGCAACTTTAAGTCAGTTAGATACATCTGATATTGAGCATAAATATTTAGAAGAAAGTAAATCTAACAAAGGTATACGAATGATTGAATAAGGTATGAGTAATTTTCATAAAAGTTTACAACTGTATCTTCTTTTTTTGTAGATTCTGTTCATAATGCATCTAAAGAAAATGATTCTTTTAAAATTAGTTCTGACAATGAAGAGGAAAAAATTTCAGTGACTAAAAATAAAGACAATATTAAACAGAGTGACACAAGTGAAAAACTGAATACAGAACAGAATGGTAAGAAACATGGAAAGAAAAGTAGAAATCGTTCTAATGAGAGTACAAGTGAAGATGCGGAGCACACTTCTGAACTTAATGTTAAATCTAAGCGTACAAAAAAAATTTCGAAAGTTAAATCAAATATTTCTGAAATGGAAATCGAAGAACCGAAAAAGAAAACTCCTAAAAAAGCAGAAGCTGTAGATGTGTACACTGAAAGAGCTGAGAAAAGAAAACAGCATAGTCAAATGTATCAACAGTACCTTCATAGGGGAGGAGCAAGGAATCCAGGTTCAAAAGAAATTCCAGAGGTAGGTATAAAGGCTACATTTAGTAACTGGGACAATCTATAATTATACTGTTAGTTAGAATCACTACCCTTGCTATCTTATTTATCCACTAACAGCGTACTTTCATAGGATTCCCCACTGCACAATTACGTTAGATTAAATTATAATGTGCGTAGCTATTGATGACAGGAAGTCACTATAGTTATGTACCATTCAAAAAGATAATATACACAAAAGCCATTATAGTAGCATATAGTAGCTAAAAAGTTAAAGTACACATCAAACATTTTAGGGTGCTGAATATTGTCTTGCTGGATTAAGTTTTGTAATCACTGGTGTTTTGGATTCCCTGGAAAGGGAAGAAGCTGATGAACTTATAAAAAAATATGGTGGACGAATTTTACACCAAATTTCGAAGAAAACTGATTATGTTATAATCGGTGATCAACCTGGGCCTTCAAAAATATCAAAGGTAATATTATCTTTGACATCTGGTACTGATTTTTTACTGAAATTGATAACAATAACAATAAGATTTTTTATTTCGTTATGTATATTTTTCTTTAGGCAAATAGCTTCAACATAAAACAAATATCAGAAGATGATTTATTAGAGTTGATTCGAACAAGAAAACCAGGTCACGCTGAAGATGTAAAACAGCCTCGTACAAAGTCGAAAGATAGAATAAAACAAAAATCCATAGAATCAGACGATGCGTATCTTTCGCCACCGAAAACTCCAAAGAAAACTTCAAATCGAGAAACAGAAAAATCAGAGAAAATACGATCACCGCAGAAAAAGGGGGATGTGGATGAAAATACAGAAAAGACATTAAAACGATTGTCACCAAAAAAAGAAGAAAATACTGATGAAAGTATGGAAAAGACGTCAAAGTCGTTGACTGAAAAACGACATAGCGATAAAGATGTAGTAAAAGAAGCAATCGTAACATCGCCAGTTAAAAACGATAGGAAGGAAACGAAAGATGTGAAGCATATTTCACCTGTAAAAGCGGTTTCATTACAAGATGTAAGATTTACCTCAGTTTAAGTTAAATAATTATTATGTTATGAGGTGTCATGTTGTTTACACTTATAGATCAATGGAAACGTACCAGTGCAAGCATTAGTAGAAAAATATAGACCTAAAACTATGAAGCAGATACTAGGGCAGCAGGGAGATAAAAGCAATGCCAAAAAATTGTACACGTGGTTAAATAACTGGTATAAAAATCAAAGTGGACAAGTTAAACATAGTAAACCTAGTATGTTTTCATTTTTCTAACATAATTTTCACAACAATATCGTAATGTATTTTTTCATTTTTGCTAGGTCCATGGGCAAAGAATGATGATGGAGCTTTTTTCAAAGCAGCTTTATTGTCCGGTCCACCTGGAATCGGGAAGACCACAACTGTTCAGGTTGTTTGTAACGAGTTAGGTTTAGATCTTGTTGAATTCAATGCATCTGATACTAGAAACAAAAAACTTTTACAAGAAAGTGTCTCTGAACTTTTGTCGAACACCACATTAAAGGAATATTTCCAAGGTACATGTGTTTATATATGTGAATAAATGTTAATGTAATAATAAATGAATGAGATTTTAAAATGCCATATATTTCAGATACTGCAAATAAAGCATCGTCAAAACATGTTTTATTAATGGACGAAGTTGATGGTATGGCCGGTAACGAGGATCGTGGTGGTCTACAGGAATTAATTAACTTAATTAAAGCAACAGAAATACCAATTGTTTGCATTTGCAACGATCGGAATAATCCTAAAATGAGAACACTCGCTAATTATACCTTTGATCTTCGTTTCCCAAAGCCTAGATTAGAACAGATTAGGGTAAAATGAACTTACATTGAATGCAAGTATTTAAAATATTTCTTTAAAGTATATTTCTTATTGGATATAATTTGCTGTACAGGGAGCAATGAAGTCTATATGTTTCAAAGAAAACATTAGTATGTCAACAGAAGATCTCGATCGTTTAATTGAATCTACTAATCAAGATATTCGACAAGTAATAAATCATTTAGCTTTATTCGTTGGAAACGCAGGTACTCAAGAAAAGTCTGAGAAAAAACATGTAAACAAGGACTTGAAATTAGGACCTTGGGACGTTGTAAGAAAAGTATTTTCTGCGGAGGAACATAAAAATTTTAGCATTCATGATAAAAGTGACTTATTTTTCCACGATTATAATATAGCGGGACTATTTGTACAAGAAAATTATTTATCAGTGGCACCGCAAGGACCAAAGTACGTACGAATCAGTGAGCTATATTTTTATAGAAAAATTATTTTGAAGTTTCGCTAGTATTTTGATCACTATTTTATTTTTATATAGAAATAAATTACTGGATAAAATAGCTGCAACTTCTGAAAGTTTAGCATTGGGAGACATAGTTGAGAAATCAATAAGGAGTAATGGAGCTTGGTCTCTTTTGCCTATGCAAGCTTGTTATTCTTCTGTCATACCCGGAACAGTAATGTCTGGTCACATTACCGGTCAAATAAATTTTCCAGCTTGGCTTGGACGTAACTCGAAAGCTGGTAAATTTGATAGGTAATATATATATATCACCATTAATATTACTAGTTCTTTTATTATTTACGTAAAACTTTAATTATATTATAGACTGATGCAAGAGATAACTGTGCATACACGTTTAGCTACTGGCGCGAGTAAGGAAGCTATAATTTTAGATTATATTAAACCTCTCAGGAATGCTGTTGTTAAACCCTTAGCAGTTGAGGGCACCGAAGGGGTAAATGAAGCGATAAATGTTATGAATCACTATCACTTACTTAGGTAAATTTTCATAAATAGTAATATTACAAAAATAGAAACCTAGATTTTCAAATATTATACAATATTTGTATCTTTCATACTCATAGGGAGGACTTGGATTCTTTGATAGAAATTTCTTTGTGGCCCGGCGATCGTGATCCTATGCAAGTTATTGACAGTAAAGTTAGTTAAATCTATTATTCTATTAAAAAGAGATTAAAACATATACGTGGCGGAATAAAATAAAATTCATATCATAGGTAAAAGCAGCTTTTACAAGGACTTACAATAAAAGTTCTGCACCTGTACCATACATAGTGAGTAGTGTGTCAAAGAAGAAAACTACGCAAGCTCAACAAGAAGACGAGTTTACAGAACAGACAGATGAAGAGAATTCCAGTGATGATGATACTGTTGAATCTGATAAAATGATCAAGGTAATTGTGCGGATACTCGTTAATGTTGTTGAACCTTCTTATTTCGCAATTATAATATACTTTTAGGCAAAGAAGGCTACCGCGAGTAAGACAACAGAATCTAAAACTAAAAGTACGGATAAGACAGCAGCAAAGACTAAAAAGAGTGATAAGCCTTCAACTAGTAAACGTGGAAGAGGGCGTGGGAGAGCAAAATAATATAGACTTATGAATTTGGAATGTGAGTTTTTCAGCAGAATTTGTATCATTTACATGTTTCAGTTATTTATTGTGCGTGAAATGAGGTCGGAAATTATTTCACGAGCCATTCTTTATCTCGAACTACAAACGTTTTATTCGAAGTGATAATATTCACTAATATTCCTCATTCATTTCAGTCGTTTCAGTCGTTTCAGCTGTTTCAGCTGTTTGTTCAGCAACTGTAAGTTCTGATCTCGTCTGTACGCATTCTGAAACAACAAAGATTGTCGAATTAGCATGTGTTACACTATAAATATATTCAAGTAAAATTTTTCAATATATTTCTACTTTTCGTCACTTAGTTTGATTATGCAAACTTATATGTTTACATATATATGTATGTGAATAATATGTTTTTGTAAGTATTGTAATACATACGTTTTGCTCTGGGTTTCCATCCAATGTATTCGTTAGTTTTGTTATTTTCCTCTTTGAGCCAATCTGTTAATGGTTTGAAGTACTCCAAGAGTCCAGTAGTGTCCATATCCCTTTGACCTGTGATCTTTTCCATCGCATCTTGCCAAGGCTTAGAGGAACCCAATTCCAACATTGATCTGTGTCCAAAAAATAAGTAATATTCATGAACTTTTACATTTGTTACTAAGAAAACCGTTTACATACCTTGAAAAACTGTTACTTACTTCAACAAGTTTCCTGCTGCTTTATTGTTATAAATATCACATTGATGTAGTGGTTTCATGTCTGGATTTTGTGGATCGTATTGTTTTGCCTCCACACAGAGTGCTTTGTGGAATTGGAATTGTACGATGAAACTCACATAGTATCTGATATATTCTACATCAGCTATTATATGATATTTTGCGCCAGGATCAAAATCATCTTCTGATCGATCTACCGGTGCCTCGATACCTTGGAAGCTTTCAATAAGATCCCACCTAAGAATTTAAAATAATGAATATGGTGCTTCAAGTGTTAATGTTATCGTTACTATTAAATTTCCATAATGTTGTCCATAGTATTTCTTTATAACCCTTCATTATTGTCAATTTATAGATTTTAAAATATATGTTTACTAACCAATTACAGTTATAATTGTCTGGGGTAACTGCTCCTTGGAATACATTCCAGCGCCATTTGTCCATCATGTATGCAAATGGTAGGAAGACAATTTTATCAAGACCCTTCATGTACAGGTGATTGATATTGGCCTCCTTGTCAGTTGCATCGTCTTTTAATAAGCTATAGTATAAAATATAACGTTTATATAAAAGTATGAAAATTGAGCACACGTAACAATTTATAATTACAAAGTATATTCTAGTGAAGATTATGATGTAATTCATATCGTGTTACATCGTATAATGTGTCTTACTTACTTGATGCTCTTTAGATGACTCGGGGTCGACGCACTCAGAGCTATAACATCACCGACAGCTTCATGAAATCCTGGATTTGCACCCTCCTTGAAAACAGTGGGTTGATTTTTGTATTGAAGATAATATTCAACATGTCCCATTTCATGATGGGCGGTCAACAGATCCTCCATGTTTATTCTTGTGCACTGTTTAATCCTGAAATCTTTGCCGTCATAGAAATCCCAAGCACTTGCATGACAAATCATCTCGCGATCCTTTTGTTTCTCTAAAATCGACCTTTCCCAGAACAAATCTGGCATTGCAGTCAGGTTTATTGAAGTGAAAAAGTCTTCAGCGACTTGGAAGATCTTCGTTGCATTGTATCCTGTAGAAACATAAAGGATTAATCAATTTTTGGGAATCCTTTAACATTTCAAATTAAATATTCAACGTTGAACATACTTTTCTATATAAGTATATAAGTGTTGCATTATAAATTGATTTCAAACATTTTTGTTTACTTCATATGAATAATGATTCAATTAAATACTTAAAATATCAGTAAATTCTACAAATATATTTGAAGATTATAACTTAATCTTAATTATTAACTTTCTGATTATCAAGGAACCTTGTTCATTCATAGCCTTGGTGACATCTGGCAACTGTTTTCCTGGATATGGAATCGTGAACTCTGCGATGTTGGACCAGGTCTGCGCCCACATATTACCCAACAAATGTGCTGGAATGGGGCCATCTTTGGAAACAATGTCCTCGCCATATTTCTTTCGAAGTTCTCGTCGAACATACGCGTGCAGTTGTAAATAAAAAGGCTTCAATTCTTGCCAAAGTTTTTCTAAAAAAAAAGGACACACAAACATTTAAAATTTAATTCAGTTAAAACTACTTTTAAGTTTTCCGTCAATCGAGTAAAATTTCAAAATTCATATTGTTCAGTAATTAATCTTTTTGTGGGAACTGATTATATTTAAAAATACTTAATTCAGCAATTTACACGATGTCGAAAATTGCATCCATTTTACTAATAAACATATGTACTTGCATGTTCAAAAATAAATTTGTCAAAATAAACCTGATCGTTCATTTGAAATTTAATAAGAAATGCTAGTCATGATTAGTAAAACTTAAAAAGAAACCAAAGAGAAATGAGCTGAAACATCAATATACATCAAGTGATATTAAACTTTATCAGGCATGAATCTTTTCTAAGGTTCTGAATGCTTATTAATAATAAAGATATATAAATGATATATCTATAATAAAACATTATTAATCAAACTTGAAGAGAATCAATAAAATAAAGATACTATTCGAATAATCGTGGAAATCAAAATTTCTTTCGATAGCGTTTACCATTACACTCTATTACGAAGTTCCTTCGTTAGAATCTTTCATGTATCATTTACCAATTTGATCTGGGAAGTCGGGAGCCTCGTAATCTTTCATCCAGTAGGCAGCATTATCGGAGAAGTTGTTCAATCTAGCAGCCATGTTACTCAACTCGACGTACCTCGTGTACAACGACTTCACTTTTTCACCTGTTGCTTTCCTCCACTCAACCCAAATATACTTTAATTCTTCGGGGTCGCGGCTGTTCATTAAACGTTCCGTAAGCTCAGGTTCAAGAGCGAGGTCGCATTTCGTTTTGTTCTTGTAATCGCAGATTTTTGCGGTACTGTAGATGTTCTCCATGTCGCTGATTATTTTCTCGAATTCTTGAAACAGCTGGAAGAATGAATTACAATTAGCTCGCTAATTCCATCAACAATTAACAAACCGAGAATCTATACATTTTCTACTTTACATGATTATGCAGGTAGATAGTTATACAAAGCTACGACAATAGCTTTTATATAAATAGAACTATTACTAAGCAGAATCATTTCTATACACATATAACAAAAATATTTAAAACAATATAGTAATAAAGCACAAATACAAAATAATCATGTGCTTTGTTTAATTTTTACAAGGTAGTCCCAAGGAACATAGCTACATTAATTTTCTTGAATAACTGATACAATTCCAATTACAACTAACATTCCTACATATCAGAATCCAATTCTTGATTATTTCAGAAGAAAAGAATGAAAGTTTATTTAAAAATCAAATCCGGTGCTCTAAATCTTTCCATCTGAATGCGTCAAAGACTATTCATCAGAATGACCCTATCAAGAATTATCAGTAAAATACCATAAAATTTGAAAATCAGTGATTATCATAAATATATCAAAACGAAGGGGTGAAATGATTTCATTACATCTTCAGGCAGAGCCGCTGTGCCCAGGACGCTGAGTTTCTGGAACTGCCTCTTGAAACGTTCATCTTTCAGGTCTTTCCAGGGGAACTCGTTCACTTCTTTCCAAATGGACTTCTGTATGCGAGCTGCTTCGGAAGACACATTTAATTTCTTCGCCAAGTTGTCCGGGGTCAAGTTGGACGCGTAGTCCCACTCAGCGAGCGATTGCTTGTTGCTCCATTCGGAGTACTGTCGGTCGACTCTGTCTAAAAATTTAGTAGCCCTTTGCAACAGATCTTCGGTTTCCTTTGCAGCCTCGGTCTCTTTGGCATCCTGGGGCGTTGGTACTCCCCATGCCAGAGTAACGAGGACTGCTACCAACAGTCTGCAAATAAAAGAAAGAAAGAAATTTAATTAGAATTAGCATTACATGAGTGAAGTTCAAGAAAGAAAAATTGAAAAAATTAAAGTTTTAACTTTGATGGCTTTGAAATGGCTTTGAATTGGCTCAATAGTTTGCAAATGAAAAAAAGAAATTTTCCCAAGTAGAATTAGCATTACACGAGTTCAGCCCAGAAAAGAAAAATTGAGAAAATTAATGTTTTAGCTTCTGAAACGATTATTCAACATATTCAGAAGCTATAAAGAGGTCTTCATGAAGAAACAAGTACATCCTTAAATAAAAAAGATATTTATTCCATGAAAATTTAGAAAAATCAGAAAAACTATTGTTATAGATCTTTTCAGTCGGTTGCTTAAGCGTTAATGCAAGAGATCTTTCTAGTCCTACTTGCGTCAATCTTTCGTTATTCAATCCTTCACGGTAAACGTTCACGGTAACAATGAGTCGAAATGCTAACAAACATTTATTGAAAGAAATATATCGTGTCCAATGGAGTGACTAATTGAGCGACGTTCTCAATTGGTTTTCGGGTATTGATTATACGGGCTGCTTCGGTTCCGATTAAGCCGGTTAATCGATGTTCCGCCCTATATACTTCCAAACATTCGTGAATTTCTTATTCCAGTCTTCAGTTAACACGTTCACTGCCATGGAAATCTTGCGTGTTTTATAACACATAACGCGGATTCTTTCGTAGCCAAGATAAATAACCAAGACAATCGTTAACCCCTTGCGCACGAATGTCGACACTTGCCGAGATCGAAGCTTCATGTTTGTAATACTAACTTGTAAGCAAATAAAGAAACCAGAGCATAGTTTCTTTATTCTGTACTATTTAGCCATTCGATGGCTAAATTAATTTGCCAGAATCTGCAGGTTTTTTAATTTAAATATAAATTAAACGTAAACAGAGTAAGCATCAAAATCTTTTCTTTTCCTAATGAATCGTTAACGAAGTTGTATCGATCATAGTTAAGGGCAAGGGGTTAATTATTCGATGTCGAAAGCCTTACGTTACTCTATTATCAACTTACATTAGTAAGTAATTAATAACAGTTATTAAGCTTTCAATTGACTTATACATCCATTTAGATATTGCTAAATCAGTTCCCTTAATAACTGCTGAAAGAAATCTGTGCCTTTCCACTGATTATAAAACAATAAATCAGAAATAAGTCATTTTGGTGGTCTACATCAATCATTTTACATATTCTACCTTCTATAAGCAATTCAGATGCCCTATCATCACCATGGCAGTCAACGCGCCAATTTCGTTAGAACTAAGCAGAATCGTGCTCACAATTATGAAAGTGGTTTAACTCACATATATTTCTTGTTTTAATTTAGTTCAAAATAATGTGAAATAATTTTTTTCAATTTCGACTTAGACCATTTTTATAATTACGGAATTATAGGGTTTCATGCGACTGTAGCTTCGACGTTGCCAGCTATCGCCGCTACGAAGCTTCTCCCGAATATGAAAGTTGCATTATGAAATAGTAATTATATGATTGATATAAAATCGTACATCCTTCCGTTATCTCACACGAAAACGGAAGTAGACTGAAATTAAATTGATCGTCCATCACTGGCACTAATATATATATACCGTCCTTCGTCACTGATATACGACCGCGAATAAAATCCGACTATCAAACAGTCACGAGGTCGAATTCAGCCGCTTTGGTTCAACGGTTCGAAAGTTTTTTTTTTTATTTACGGCGCATTCGTTTGACGCGACCGCATCGGCTGGAATAGGATTTTTTTTCAAAATACGTTCCGCAACATCTGGCCGCGTTCCTCGCGCCCGATGATCTAGAAAAAGGTCGGCAACTGGGAAATTGGGTTGTGGAAAACGTCCTTCGAGAGTTTTATCAAAGGCAACGACCGAACTGGTTCCTAAACATGTGTCAGCGCTTGGTTATTCATTGAACAATTCAGAAATTGTAAAAAATGTATTTAAATGATTGGAAAAGAGTATATCTTTGTGGATCCTCGGGAGTTGAATATGAATTTTTAAACATTTCGGTTACAAATTGAAAATAAACTTCTTAGTAAATTTGTAGTTAAATGTTGCACATGTGTGAACACGATGAAATAATCCTTAATCCGAACTAGGGGTGCGTGTTGCATCAACTTTCGTTTATTTTGAAAGCTAAGTACCTGAGATAGAACCGAGGAACATCGTGTGAAAGTTATAACAAAGGTTTTCCGTGGAAAACTCAAATGATCATTCGTGGAGAACATGCTACCGATCAGCGTCAGTGATTGTTCGGCGCGTCTACTGTCAATAATATCGACACAACGTCGTTCCCATTAGAATTCACAGGTTTGCAGAGATTACTCGAACTGTGAAAATCTAAACTTTATTTACAACATTTCTAACTCGTCGCGTAAAAAGCGAGGAATAAGAAAATAGAAAGCAGTCTTTTCAAAATAAAGAAACATTTCAAATTTCATTGTAATCGTTAATTCGTAATTTAAAAAAGAATCTTTCAAAGAGTTGGAATTTACATAATTATAGAATAATGTTAGTAAATTTCGACATGTTAGTAAATCGACGAATTATTATATCAAGAGATTACAAGTACGATAATTTGCATGAATCTCAAGTGTTTGGGCGAAAGTGTTACATCGAATGAATGAACGAACGAATGAATGAACGAGTGAATCTGAAAAGGAAAAGAAAACTGATCTACTTGTGTGTATAAAGCTTGTGTAATTGCGTATTCGATCGATAAACTACGTTTATCGTGTGCAGCGTACCCACGGCAATGAAAGAGTTAAATTATAAGATGAGTGGCTGTAATGAGCGTCTGCGCAGTACCGGAACGCAATCGAGATAATGAAATAAAGGTAGTAAACATTCAAATAATAATTACGATTACAGATAAATTACCGACAAAAGGAACGAGGTGATTCGTGGGCGAATACGGTAAATGGAAATCGTTTCTCGCATCTTAACGAGATGAGTTCAATCGATTTGCATGCGTTTAGAAAGTTCGGAATAGAAATTCTGTAATATTCATCATCAACGTTGTTCTCTCGAACACTGTATTCATCGAAATTAGAATATTGTTTATTTGAACATCTGATACATTTACCAATTCGAAATTATTTGTGTCAATGAAGATTCTTCGTTTTATTTTTATTGAATCGTTCAGTCTATACTTGGGTAGTATCTGTTTGTTAATAAGTAATGGTATAATTAAGTTTACGAACTTTATCAATTTTTAATAGATACTGTGTAAAATGACAAATTTTTGTATAGTTCATCGTAAGCTTATTTTCCTATCTACTTTATGGAACCATTTAATGATTTGATAATTGTACATGTTTCATACAATTCAGTATTTAATATAATTTCCATAAAGTGAAAATTTGTCACGGTAAATAAAAATGAAATATGTAAAATCACATAAAACTAATCAAAATTGTATAATAAAATCGAAAGTGAAATTTTATTCAAAATCTGGGATTCGTTTAATGCTGCTTTACATAATCGTATGCATCGACTATTGGAATCAGTAAAATGATTGCTTAAAAATATCTTTTAAATATACCGATTTATTTTTAAGATGGTTTTCAATTATATAATATAGCTTTAAATCGTTTATTATACAATTTTAATTATTTTCATATAGTGTTCTATATTTTCAGCTCAGTTCATCGACATTAAAACACCTTTCACTGTGTTATAATAAATTAAAAACAATAATTGAAACAGTGTTATACCCATAATATTATTTACACCTTGTAACCTGATACTTTGTATTTCTATTGCTCGATTAAACGTCGTCGTACGATGATTACGTATCGATTTTGTTATACTATCCGATGATCGGAAAGAAATTGCGGTGGCTCTTGAACGTTAATCTTTATCTTATCCGTCGGTAATCACGGTATATCGATACGCCAATTAATTTACAAATCAACGTATACTACCTCGCAACTTTCTCCTTCTTATATTCCTTTTTCAAATCAAATATCGTTTGGAATATCGATATTAACCGTATGTATTAAATGGAAACAGAAAATTATCGAAATATATCAATAATATAATGTTATAGATTAACAAAAACAATAATAATGACCACTCTTATTGTTAAATCTTTTACTTGAACGTATAAAAATGTTATAATGATTATTTCTTTATTTATTTGCTTATCTGTATTATTTATTTCTAATTTGTATATATATATATAATAAATAAAGAAATAATATAATATAATATTTACTCATGTATCTAGTCATACATAATTGATCTATACAAGATTTTAGCTTCATTAACAAACTGTTTCTAATATTTCCTATTGGAAACGTCTGATTATATCAGCAAATCACGAAATGTATAATTATATCGAAAACTGATTAATATAATCTTCCGTGCAGATTAAACAGTATTGCAATAAACAGCTGCAATTAATATTTCTAATTAATTTTTAAAATGAATATGAAATTCGAGAAAATGTTTATGCTAACATCTTGCACGTTAATTAGTATATTAATAATTAATTCACCTACTCTACCAAGAATTAGATATTTATGATATTTTGCATTTATTTTAGGATGATTTTTAATCATTCAAATTAATTCAGGTTTATCTTTATCCTTTCGTTATGGTCCAAATATTAATTTAGCCTTTAATAGTGTAATTTGTATTATGAAATATGTAAATCTAGGATGATTAGTCCATATAAATGGGCATCATTCATTTTCCAACAAATTTCAATGATTGAAACAGAATCGTCTATAATCCAAACGAAATATAAGTAGATGTCTATCGTTATCATAGAAAACCTGAATTTTTGAATCTGAAACATATTTAGAAAACAGTAAAATTTTTTATTCGATGACTTTTTCTTAATAGGTTCAAATAATTGATCGAAGCTCCATGAAATTTGAATAAAACCTGAAAGCAACGAGCCTTATAGTGCTCAGTGCCGTTCGTTTAATACAGAATAGAATGTTGTTCAGCGTAACTAGTTTTCTAGCTTCCGACTAGTCAAGGAATAAGCATAGCATAGATTGCTATTATCATATCAGCTGTAGCAGTGTCAAACCTAACACATCAATAACGTGAATAAATTATCAGTGAATGTTATGCACTCGTGCTTTTATAAAAACGCGTAGAACGAAGTGAAACTGAAAATTCTACGCCGAGTGAAATCTTCAGACATTGATCTTTATAAAATTATTTCTGCAAATAAAATTGTGGATAAACATTTGCAGATGGAATACAATAATACCTCGATTAATATTTAATATATATTCCTAGAAGAAAAAATGTTAACACTAAAACTATCGAGCGTTTAATACGATTAACGTACGATATAAAAATGGTAACAATATATTTTCCATTGGTTTCTTCATATGTTCATTATAGTATTTAAGTTGAGCCATTTATTTTCCAAATTAACAGATACTTAATACTTTTAAAGTATCGATAATCAGGAAATTAAATTAATTCGTTTTCAGTAGTTCTAATGTTAAATGTAGTGACCTTAATATGTGCTACATAAGCAGAAAAAGGAAATATATTTATAATAAAGTTTTACTTTAATTTTTCGTCGCTTTTAAATTAACGTTTACTGCCATGAGAATTTCGACTGTTTTGTATAGTAGTACCTGTTTTTTCATGGCAGAGGCAAATGGTACTGGATATACATTGTTAGTCAACAGTTTGGGACCAATATATCAGTTAAACAAAAATGTCCATTTCTTGTAAACAACTTTCATTGGAGAATAATAAAATATACAATGTATACAAAAATAAAGATATATAATTTTTGTTATTTTATTTTATATATTTATAAGTAATTCAAGCTTCAAATAAAAAGAGAAGTAGTAAATTCTCCAGCAATATGAATATATACTGATAAAAAAAATAATGCCCCATTTATATGGATTGATCATCCTAGATTTACATATTTCATAATACAAATTACACTATTAAAAGCTAAATTAATATTTGGACCATAACGAAAGGATAAAGATAAACCTGAAATAATTTGAATAATTAAAAATCATCCTAAAATAAATCCAAAATATCATAGATATCTAATTCTTGATAGAGTAGCTAAATTAATTATTAATACACTAATTAACGTCTAAGATGTTAGCATAAACATTTCCTCGAATTTCGTATTCATTTTACAAAAATAGTTGCATTTAATGGAATATTGTAGCTACAAAGGTTGCCACTGAAACAAACGCTGGTCGCGACGTGTAAAAATGTTCTTTTGACAGAACTCGTAGGTCCGCTGTCGCGGCGACACTTATGACAGTGATTAACCAACGATCAGGAAGTACTGAAATATTTCCCCAATACCATTAACGTACGCGGCGTTGACTCTTAGCCGCGATCTTTCGTAATCGAAGTCCTGCAGTCGCTGTACAGCCGTGTTATCAGAATGTTTTTTACGGAAGTTTCGTAATTGTTGCACCGTTGTGCACTGAGACCCCGTTTAATGGCACTTCGGTTAACGTTGATTCGATGTAATATAATTTTCTGTGTCCTAAACGAACTCTGAATATTCTATACCTCGTTTTCCTTCTTTAACGACGAAGTGGAGCTATCTGAATAATAACAGTGAAATTAGGAAAATTGAAGAAAGGTACCAATCTGTAGTTTTACCTATCGAAAACCGTTTAACTAACACGTGACTGTCACAATGCTCACCAATGATCGATGCTTCCAAATTGCTCAGGAACAATTACAATAAGAAAATTGATATAGAATAAAAATATTTATATAAGCAGCTACGTAATATGAGTACTATGATGCCAGATAATTAATAATTATTCTAATACCATTTGCCAAAATTTAAAATTCCCGTGGCAGTCAACGTGTTGACAACCAACCGAATGGGATCTCTCACTTTACTTTCAACGCGTTGCCATTTATTTTATTTATTTTCCTTGTTATTTAATAAGTCTTGAACTGAGAATATTACCAGTTCATTAACTCTAAGTTTACGAACATTTACGATAGCTATGTAACTCAGAGTATCTTTCTAGCTCATTAAAATTTGTACTGTCCGTATACGTGTTAACGCTAGAACTACCGGATAAGTCAAAATGATCTCATTTTTTCTAGTCATTCAACAGGTAACAGCTTCTCTGAAAAAGTACTAGAGAAACTGGTTCAGCAATACGCAAACTGAATCGAAGACCGACTGAAGTCTATAATTGCACTGTTGAGGCTACAATTTCAAAAGGACAATTTAACTGCTAATTCTAGTGTTAAAGGTTAGTTTTTTTCAGGCCAAGTGTTAACCGATTAACACTAGATTTCCAAACATTTATTCTACACTATTCTATCACTCCTAAAACGCTACATATTTGTTTATATAGGTTGCGAGAGAGTTTCAAGAACAGAGAATTATGTGCATTCGCATAATTGCACCAACCAAAGTCGACTTGATTTGTTACGAAACAATGTTCGAAGAATTCGATGTCCGTCAAATTGACGGGTTCCGTGAGTCTAATGTTAATTGCGTTAATTATTACTCACAGCCGCAGCATGTCCAGCGTTGAAGTCGTTGAAGTCGTTTCAATGTGTACTCGAACAGTTGACGACGCGAACGATCACGGCCGATCAAGAAGTAACTTTCACAAGGCCCACTGTTTACCGTGTGGTCAACAGTGTCAAGACGTACCGTGCCGGTCGACCGCCGAGTGATCTCGGCCCGCGAGATACGATAACTTTTATGCAGGGTCCCCACTCTGTTGCAGCATAATGTTTTCCTGGCTCAGAACAGGCTCGACATTATCCACGGGCTTGTTCCCTAACCTATTCATCAGCGGGCCCACCGTCGTGGAATTGTGATAGGAGTTTTATCCTTTCGCGTGGTCCATCCGGCCGGTGAAAAGTTGTTGACAAATTGAAATTTGACAGCGACCGATTACCGGGCCGCCGGATTTCAGAAAAAGAGGATCGGATGGAAAGAGTTTGCATTCACATTGCTAACCTCGTTTCTGAGCGTTTTTTCTTCAGTCGATAATCGAGTCGCTCAATGCGATTTCGATTCTTTGATGTTTTCTGATTTTTGGCGGTTTTCGTGGAATACGTGTTCTTGTTAGTTATCAACACGTTCGTGGACAGTAAAGATTTTAATGAGCTGCAGAAATAGAAGAAATTCGAATTCTGTTCTTGGAGAGCTTAAGTGTGTGACAATTTCAGAAAATTAGGGTTGTAGGATTAACACTATAACTACCAGTCAAAATGACTGGTTTCGAATTTTTTGTTTAGCAATTATTGATATCTTCGAAACATTGAATATTCGAACGTTAATCACAATTAGTAACGTTTATCACAATTTTTTAAGAATTTCCAGTGAGCCGTGGAAAATGTTTGAGAAAGTTCTTCAATTTTTAATCGGTTTTCATTTTAAAGGAAAATTAATTTCAATGAAAAAAGGAGTTTCGAAAGAGTCTCTGTGAATGATGATAAATTTTCATCGAAATATTTATCGAGAAAAAGATTTTATTCAGACTTTGTTTTAATGGAGTTTGCGGTTGATTGAAAATTTATAAACTTTCGTAGCAATCATTTTTTATCGGATCAGACTATTTCAGTAAATATTTGTTTATACTCACCTGAAATAAATTTTACTTTAAATGCTCGTTGTTAATTCGACAGGCAATAGACGATTTATTAAATCACCAATGACATTGTATACATTTTTTGCACGTCCCGACACAATATTCAACACATTCAATTCCCTTTCATTTACAGCAAAATATATGGCATCACGAATCAAGTTTTATCAGGCGCGTGGGAAGAAATAAAACCACGTACAAATGCAAGGTAATATTTATATGCTATATATAAAATAATCGGCAAGGAATAATTGTAAATATTTTAAACAATTATAATAATGATAATATCAATTAATAATGAATCAATTGTAATTAATTGTATAATCCAAACTACAAACAAGTTAGCCACTGACACTAACTTTAAAACTATTCAATAATAAAAACAGCGATCACAGCGTTACAAAAACAATTAACACGTTGACTGCCGCGGGGTCACCGGTGACCCCAACCAAATTGAATCACTATAGTTCACTCAATTAACACTAAAACTACCAGAGGGGTCAAATGACATGCCTGATGTCTTCTTTTTGCATTTATTAGAAAAGTAACAAATGTTTCTCTGAGAAATTATTAAAGAAATTCATTTAGCACTACGCAAATTAAATTGTAAATCAATTAAAGTCTGCCCAGACGCACTCTTGGAGTTTCTATAGCGAAATTTTCAAAAGTCAATTGAAGTGCTGGGTAATTTTAGTGTTAAACAACGATTATCTGGAAACATTTCTATATTACAAATAATGGTACTTAATTTCGTGACATTTAGCTAGGAGAAGGTGCAATAATAACAATGCAATTCAATCAAATGATTTAATATTATATTTGTTCATTCTGTGTATTTTGCTCTATGAAATCGTGCGACAGAAATTTATCTATTCCTATTTCCAGGTGGACAATATGCACGATTCAGCCGGTACGTCGAATTCACCGTACACGAAAGTTGAAAGAACGGCCACCACCGGGCATTGCATCGGACCTTGTGGCAACAAGTATACACCTATAGCGGAATTACATAGATAAATCCACATTTCTCGAGGCCTCGCGACCTTCTTCTTTTTCGCCTCTTATCCTCCGGAGTTGTCAACGATTCGGTTGCTTAGCATCAATAATCGCCGCTCGTCCAGCCGTTTTAAAGCCAGTTTTACATTCTTGATCCGTTGGACCGAGCGTGTCGAGTGTCCTTGCTGGTTACACCGCACCGTAACGTCCTCTGGCTTCTTTCTCGGCGCGTCCTTTTGTATTGTACTTAATTCCACGGGGCTATGGCATCATCGACGCTTGCGGCCGAGTCAAGGGCTCTTCTTACGAGAATCGAATAAAAATGTTCGGGTCGCGCGTGGTATACACCGGTTCCGTTTATCTCGCAGCGGTCGTATTGCAGCAGGAAGTGTTTCAATGCGACTCAACGCGGGACATTGAATAAATGTAACGCGATTAACCGGTGGAAAGCGTTTCACCTTATTGGGCATTGCTTTGTTCAACGATAAGATTCGTTTTCCAGTGTACATTCAAATTGTTATGGATTCTTTTGTGAGATTGAGTGTTGGGAAGAGTATTAAATTATGAGAAACATTTAGGATATATTTGTGTATTTTTGTATTAATTTAATATGCTTGTATTATATTGTAATTGGTTATTATAGTATTTTATATGCACTGTTATGTAATATGTTATGTTAATTGTATTGATTAATAAATTCTTATATTATAGAATTAAGGCTACATTTAATATATTAAGGATATATTGTGTATTCATTTGAATATGTTAGTAAATAAAAAATTAAATAAATAAATCTGGAATATTACGTTACTGTAACATTTCATTTTTTCAACGAACCGTTAATGTTTAAGATATCGAAGAGTTTTAGATTAAATTTCATACGATTCTCTAAAAAGAATTTGCCAGAAAAACGTGGAATAATGGAAGTCTTTTAACGATAGGCTAAATTATGATGCAATTGGAAAAGTAATAAATTTTATATTCCCCTGGCGGAATGGAAGTTTAGCTTTGCGCGCAATGGAATCCAGAAACACGAGTTTAGTGGAATTCGGTTTGAAAAAACAAAAGGAACTTATTACGTTCCTGTCTCATGGCAAAAATCTCAGGTATTTTGAGTTTCTTTCGCTGCTGGGTCCTATTTTAATAACAATGCTATAAACCGATGTGGAACCTGTCCCGAGTTTCATAGTCGGCTAACTCTAACTTCTGCATTCTACAAGAGGCGCCTTCGAAATCAACTTTCTTCGTCTTCTTCTCATCGTTTTCTTCGTTTTCGAAAAACTTAACAACTTTTTGTGCGAAACGACAGTCGTTATGGGATTTTTTTGTTCTGAATAAATAGCCACTAAGAATTATGTAGAATATTTACGAGTCTCATCTTTGGCTGAGTGAAGAGATACAGTTAATGAAACGTAGTAATATTACTTCATTCGTTTAAAAGTTTTTTTATTATTTTTTAATACAATTACATTATGCATCTTGATTTTATTACGAACATACAATGTAACATAAGATGGGAGAAAAATATAAAAAAGATATGAGGTAATCGAGATTTGATTACATCTATTAAAGTGTCATTAATTTCAACTTTTTTAACAGGATATTCTATTTAGGTTCGACTCAATTTTTAAACAATCCTCAGGATCTCTTTTCAAGAAAGCTATTACTACTTTTGCATTGAGTTTTTGCATATTTATGGGCGTTTAAAGTATATAAATTATCTTTTTTAACTAAAAAATTCGCTGATATTTTCTTTTTTGACGAGCCTTTTAAATCTGTTGACTGCTACTATGATCCCGGATCTTCTGCTAATGTAAACCAAACGAATTAAAAAGCATCTTGCGTCTACAGTCCGAACGAGAAGGAAACAAATACCTTGATTATTTAAAAAAAACTGATAACGCTTTAAAGCTTGAATATTCATTTCTCCATTATTCTTTCACTTTGATTACTTGTAGCAAAGAAATATGAAAAAATGTATAAAATGAAATTTCTACCGATCCACCCACGAAAAATCATTTATTGTTTATACTACACGTGTAACATTTCTTTCACAGTTTCAATATCTCCCGAAAACTTCAACATTTCACTTTTAAACGTAACATCCTGTATAAAATGTTCAAGTAAAAACTTTGATAAGTTTTGAAAAACGTTTTGATCTACTTTAAATTTCTATTATCTCCTCGATTGATAAGAAAGGAGTATAAAGAGGAGGAAATTAGCTGTTTACATAAACACCTGTAATTTAATGAAGATATTATAAATGTGGTGCACATAATTTATGAAAAAAACAATTCTTTCAAAAATCCATGTTGTATATTCGAAAAATATTAATTGCCTGAAAAGTATCGCGTGGAAGTATAAATTACTCAACGATATTCTAAATGCCTTCGCGTTAATCACGAACATGAGTGTCTTTAATTACGAAAAAAAATATTCTTCGCACTGAGCACGTTTTTTCGTAGAATTTTAGATGCACTTACGCGTTTAATTTATGAAACTCTTGTTAAGAGCTTCGCCATCTTTTCAATCTCCGTAAACTTCCTGCGGATATTAACACGTGATAAGATATTTTTATCGATATATAACTTAAAAACCTCACTTTATTAAATTCTTCCGATAAGTCACGTCTTGTTATCGTATATAGTAAGATGTAAAAGAACGATAAGTTCTGTTATTACACGGGTCGAGCGATTGCACAGTAAGAAAATAAATTAAAGCTCAAGTTTACAAA